>NW_027675393.1:630000-650000 GCF_965601325.2 Salmo salar
TGTGTGTTGTCGGTGTGTGTGTGTGTTGTCAGTGTGTGTGTGTGTGTGTTGTCGGTGTGTGTGTGTTTATGTGTTGTCGGTGTGTGTGTGTGTGTGTTGTCGGTGTGTGTGTGTGTGTTGTCGGTGTGTGTGTGTGTTGTAGGTGTGTGTGTGTGTGTTGTCGGTGTGTGTGTGTGTGTTGTCGGTGTGTGTGTGTGTGTGTTGTCGGAGTGTGTGTGTGTGTGTTGTCGGTGTGTGTGTGTGTGTGTTGTCGGTGTGTGTGTGTGTGTGTTGTCGGTGTGTGTGTGTGTGTGTTGTCGGTGTGTGTGTGTGTGTTGTGTGTGTGTGTGTTGTTTGTGTGTGTGTGTGTTGTCGGTGTGTGTGTGTGTGTCTGTTGTCGGTGTGTGTGTGTGTGTTGTCGGTGTGTGTGTGTGTGTGTTGTCGGTGTGTGTGTGTGTGTTGTCGGTGTGTGTGTGTGTTGTCGGTGTGTGTGTGTGTGTGTGTGTGTGTGTGTGTGTTGTCGGTGTGTGTGTGTGTGTGTTGTCGGTGTGTGTGTGTGTTGTCGGTGTGTGTGTGTGTGTGTGTGTGTGTGTTGTCGTGTGTGTGTGTGTGTGTGTTGTCGGTGTGTGTGTGTGTGTGTTGTCAGGTGTGTGTGTGTGTGTGTTGTCGGTGTGTGTGTGTGTTGTCGGTGTGTGTGTGTGTGTGTTGTCTGTGTGTGTGTGTGTGTGTTGTCGGTGTGTGTGTGTTTATGTGTTGTCGGTGTGTGTGTGTGTGTGTGTGTTGTCGGTGTGTGTGTGTGTGTGTGTGTGTGTGTGTGTTGCCGGTGTGTGTGTGTGTGTTGTCGGTGTGTGTGTGTGTGTGTTGTCGGTGTGTGTGTGTGTGTGTGTGTGTTGTCGGTGTGTGTGTGTGTGTGTGTTGTCGGTGTGTGTGTGTGTGTTGTCGGTGTGTGTGTGTGTTTATGTGTTGTCGGTGTGTGTGTGTGTGTGTGTGTGTTGTCGGTGTGTGTGTGTGTGTTGTCGGTGTGTGTGTGTGTTGTCGGTGTGTGTGTGTGTGTGTTGTCGGTGTGTGTGTGTGTTGTCAGTGTGTGTGTGTGTGTGTTGTCGGTGTGTGTGTGTTTATGTGTTGTCGGTGTGTGTGTGTGTGTGTTGTCGGTGTGTGTGTGTGTGTTGTCGGTGTGTGTGTGTGTTGTCGGTGTGTGTGTGTGTGTTGTCGGTGTGTGTGTGTTGTCGGTGTGTGTGTGTGTGTGTTGTCGGTGTGTGTGTGTGTGTGTTGTCGGAGTGTGTGTGTGTGTGTTGTCGGTGTGTGTGTGTGTGTGTTGTCGGTGTGTGTGTGTGTGTGTTGTCGGTGTGTGTGTGTGTGTGTGTGTTGTCGGTGTGTGTGTGTGTGTTGTGTGTGTGTGTGTTGTTTGTGTGTGTGTGTGTTGTCGGTGTGTGTGTGTGTGTGTTGTCGGTGTGTGTGTGTGTGTGTGTGTGTGTGTGTGTGTGTGTGTGTGTGTGTGTGTGTGTGTGTGTTGTCGGTGTGTGTGTGTGTGTGTGTTGTCGGTGTGTGTGTGTGTGTTGTCGGTGTGTGTGTGTGTGTGTTGTCGGTGTGTTGTCGGTGTGTGTGTGTGTGTTGTCGGTGTGTGTGTGTGTGTTGTCGGTATGTGTGTGTGTGTGTTGTCGGTGTGTGTGTGTGTTGTCGGTGTGTGTGTGTGTTGTCGGTGTGTGTGTGTGTTGTCGGTGTGTGTGTGTGTGTGTGTGTTGTTGGTGTGTGTGTGTGTGTGTTGTGTGTGTGTGTGTTGTTTGTGTGTGTGTGTGTTGTCGGTGTTTGTGTGTGTGTCTGTTGTCGGTGTGTGTGTGTGTGGTCGGTGTGTGTGTGTGTGTGTTGTCGGTGTGTGTGTGTGTGTTGTCGGTGTGTGTGTGTGTGTGTTGTCGGTGTGTGTGTGTGTGTGTTGTGTGTGTGTGTGTTGTCGGTGTGTGTGTGTGTGTGTTGTCGGTGTGTGTGTGTGTTGTCGGTGTGTGTGTGTGTGTGTGTGTGTGTGTGTGTGTGTGTGTTGTCGGTGTGTGTGTGTGTGTGTTGTCGGTGTGTGTGTGTGTGTGTTGTCAGTGTGTGTGTGTGTGTGTGTTGTCGGTGTGTGTGTGTGTGTGTTGTCGGTGTGTGTGTGTGTGTGTTGTCTGTGTGTGTGTGTGTTGTCGGTGTGTGTGTGTTTATGTGTTGTCGGTGTGTGTGTGTGTGTGTTGTCGGTGTGTGTGTGTGTTGTCGGTGTGTGTGTGTGTGTGTTGTCGGTGTGTGTGTGTGTTGTCGGTGTGTGTGTGTGTGTGTGTGTGTGTGTGTGTGTTGTCGGTGTGTGTGTGTGTTGTCGGTGTGTATGTGTGTGTGTGTTGTCGGTGTGTGTGTGTGTGTGTGTTGTCGGTGTGTGTGTGTGTGTTGTCAGTGTGTGTGTGTGTGTGTTGTCGGTGTGTGTGTGTGTGTGTTGTCGGTGTGTGTGTGTGTTGTCGGTGTGTGTGTGTTGTAGGTGTGTGTGTGTGTGTGTTGTCGGTGTGTGTGTGTGTTGTGTGTGTGTGTGTTGTCGGTGTGTGTGTTGTCTGAGTGTGGTGTGTGTGTGTGTGTGTTGTCGGTGTGTGTGTTGTCGGTGTGTGTGTGTGTGTGTGTTGTCGGTGTGTGTGTGTGTGTGTGTGTGTGTGTTGTCGGTGTGTGTGTGTGTGTGTTGTCGGTGTGTGTGTGTGTGTGTTGTCAGTGTGTGTGTGTGTGTGTGTTGTCGGTGTGTGTGTGTGTGTGTTGTCGATGTGTGTGTGTGTGTGTGTGTTGTCGGTGTATGTGTGTTGTGGGTGTGTGTGTGTTGTCGGTGTGTGTGTGTGTTGCTGGTGTTTGTGTGTGTGTGTGTTGTCGATGTGTGTGTGTGTGTGTTGTCGGGTGTGTGTGTGTGTGTGTGTGTGTGTGTGTGTGTGTGTGTGTGTGTGTGTGTGTGTGTGTGTGTGTGTGTGTTGTCGGTGTGTGTGTGTGTGTGTTGTCGGTGTGTGTGTGTGTGTTGTGTGTGTGTGTGTGTTGTCGGTGTGTGTGTGTGTGTTGTCGGTGTGTGTGTGTGTGTGTTGTCGGTGTGTGTGTGTGTGTGTTGTCGGTGTGTGTGTGTGTGTTGTGTGTGTGTGTGTTGTTTGTGTGTGTGTGTGTTGTCGGTGTGTGTGTGTGTGTGTTGTCGGTTTGTGTGTGTGTGTGGTGTGTGTGTGTGTGTGTGTGTGTGTGTGTGTGTGTTGTCGGTGTGTGTGTGTGTGTGTGTTGTCGGTGTGTGTGTGTTGCCGGTGTGTGTGTGTGTGTTGTCGGTGTGTGTGTGTGTGTGTTGTCGGTGTGTGTGTGTGTGTGTTGTCGGTGTGTGTGTGTGTGTGTGTGTGTTGTCGGTGTGTGTGTGTTGTCGGTGTGTGTGTGTGTGTGTTGTCGGTGTGTTGTCGGTGTGTGTGTGTGTGTTGTCGGTGTGTGTGTGTGTGTTGTCGGTGTGTGTGTGTGTGTGTGTTGTCGGTGTGTGTGTGTGTGTTGCCGGTGTGTGTGTGTGTGTTGTCGGTGTGTGTGTGTGTTGTTGGTGTGTGTGTGTTGTCGGTGTGTGTGTGTGTGTGTTGTCGGTGTGTGTGTGTGTTGTGTGTGTGTGTGTTGTGTGTGTGTGTGTTGTCTGAGTGTGTGTGTGTGTGTGTGTGTTGTCGGTGTGTGTGTGTTGTCGGGTGTGTGTGTGTGTGTGTTGTCTGTGTGTGTGTGTTGTCGGTGTGTGTGTGTGTGTGTGTTGTCGGTGTGTGTGGTGTGTGTGTGTGTGTGTGTGTGTGTGTGTGTGTGTGTGTGTGTGTGTGTGTGTGTGTTGTCGGTGTGTGTGTGTGTGTGTGTTGTCGGTGTGTGTGTGTGTGTGTTGCCGGTGTGTGTGTGTGTGTTGTCGGTGTGTGTGTGTGTTGTTGGTGTGTGTGTGTTGTCGGTGTGTGTGTGTGTGTGTTGTCGGTGTGTGTGTGTGTTGTGTGTGTGTGTGTTGTGTGTGTGTGTGTTGTCTGAGTGTGTGTGTGTGTGTGTGTGTTGTCGGTGTGTGTGTGTTGTCGGTGTGTGTGTGTGTGTGTGTTGTCGGTGTGTGTGTGTGTGTGTGTGTGTTGTCGGTGTGTGTGTGTGTGTGTTGTCGGTGTGTGTGTGTGTGTGTTGTCAGTGTGTGTGTGTGTGTGTGTTGTCGGTGTGTGTGTGTGTGTTGTCGGTTTGTGTGTGTGTGTGTGTGTTGTCGGTGTGTGTGTGTTGTGGGTGTGTGTGTGTGTGTTGTCGGTGTGTGTGTGTGTGTTGCTGGTGTTTGTGTGTGTGTGTGTTGTCGATGTGTGTGAGTGTGTTTTGTCGGTGTGTGTGTGTGTGTGTGTGTGTTGTCGGTGTGTGTGTGTGTGTGTGTTGTCGGTGTGTGTGTGTGTGTTGTGTGTGTGTGTGTTGTCGGTGTGTGTGTGTGTGTTGTCGGTGTGTGTGTGTGTGTGTTGTCGGTGTGTGTGTGTGTGTGTGTGTTGTCGGTGTGTGTGTGTGTGTTGTGTGTGTGTGTTGTTTGTGTGTGTGTGTGTTGTCGGTGTGTGTGTGTGTGTGTTGTCGGTGTGTGTGTGTGTGTGTGTGTGTGTGTGTGTGTGTGTGTGTGTGTGTGCCGGTGTGTGTGTGTGTGTTGTCGGTGTGTGTGTGTGTGTGTTGTCGGTGTGTGTGTGTGTGTGTTGTCGGTGTGTGTGTGTGTGTGTGTGTGTTGTCGGTGTGTGTGTGTGTGTTGTCGGTGTGTGTGTGTGTTTATGTGTTGTCGGTGTGTGTGTGTGTGTGTTGTCGGTGTGTGTGTGTGTTTATGTGTTGTCGGTGTGTGTGTGTTTGTTGTCGGTGTGTGTGTGTGTGTTGTCGGTGTGTGTGTGTGTGTTGTCGGTGTGTGTGTGTGTTGTCGGTGTGTGTGTGTGTTGTCAGTGTGTGTGTGTGTGTGTGTGTTGTCGGTGTGTGTGTGTGTGTTGTCGGTGTGTGTGTGTGTTGTCGGTGTGTGTGTGTGTGTGTTGTCGGTGTGTGTGTGTGTTGTCAGTGTGTGTGTGTGTGTGTTGTCGGTGTGTGTGTGTTTATGTGTTGTCGGTGTGTGTGTGGGTGTGGTGTCGGTGTGTGTGTGTGTGTTGTCGGTGTGTGTGTGTGTTGTCGGTGTGTGTGTGTGTGTTGTCGGTGTGTGTGTGTTGTCGGTGTGTGTGTGTGTGTGTTGTCGGTGTGTGTGTGTGTGTGTTGTCGGAGTGTGTGTGTGTGTGTTGTCGGTGTGTGTGTGTGTGTGTGTTGTCGGTGTGTGTGTGTGTGTTGTCGGTGTGTGTGTGTGTGTGTGTGTGTTGTCGGTGTGTGTGTGTGTGTTGTGTGTGTGTGTGTTGTTTGTGTGTGTGTGTGTTGTCGGTGTGTGTGTGTGTGTGTTGTCGGTGTGTGTGTGTGTGTGTGTGTGTGTGTGTGTGTGTGTGTGTGTGTGTGTGTGTGTGTGTGTGTGTTGTCGGTGTGTGTGTGTGTGTGTGTGTTGTCGGTGTGTGTGTGTGTGTTGTCGGTGTGTGTGTGTGTGTGTTGTCGGTGTGTTGTCGGTGTGTGTGTGTGTGTTGTCGGTGTGTGTGTGTGTGTTGTCGGTATGTGTGTGTGTGTGTTGTCGGTGTGTGTGTGTGTTGTCGGTGTGTGTGTGTGTGTGTTGTCGGTGTGTGTGTGTGTGTGTTGTCGGTGTGTGTGTGTGTGTGTGTGTTGTTGGTGTGTGTGTGTGTGTGTTGTGTGTGTGTGTGTTGTTTGTGTGTGTGTGTGTTGTCGGTGTGTGTGTGTGTGTCTGTTGTCGGTGTGTGTGTGTGTGTTGTCGGTGTGTGTGTGTGTGTGTTGTCGGTGTGTGTGTGTGTGTTGTCGGTGTGTGTGTGTGTGTGTTGTGTGTGTGTGTGTTGTCGGTGTGTGTGTGTGTGTGTTGTCGGTGTGTGTGTGTGTTGTCGGTGTGTGTGTGTGTGTGTGTGTGTGTGTGTGTTGTCGGTGTGTGTGTGTGTGTGTTGTCGGTGTGTGTGTGTGTGTGTTGTCAGTGTGTGTGTGTGTGTGTGTTGTCGGTGTGTGTGTGTGTTGTCGGTGTGTGTGTGTGTGTGTTGTCTGTGTGTGTGTGTGTGTGTTGTCGGTGTGTGTGTGTTTATGTGTTGTCGGTGTGTGTGTGTGTGTGTTGTCGGTGTGTGTGTGTGTGTGTGTGTGTGTGTGTGTGTGTGTGTGTGTGTGTTGCCGGTGTGTGTGTGTTTGTTGTCGGTGTGTGTGTGTGTGTGTTGTCGGTGTGTGTGTGTGTGTGTGTGTGTTGTCGGTGTGTGTGTGTGTGTGTGTTGTCGGTGTGTGTGTGTGTGTTGTCGGTGTGTGTGTGTGTTTATGTGTTGTCGGTGTGTGTGTGTGTGTGTGTGTGTTGTCGGTGTGTGTGTGTGTGTTGTCGGTGTGTGTGTGTGTTGTCGGTGTGTGTGTGTGTTGTCGGTGTGTGTGTGTGTGTGTGTGTTGTCGGTGTGTGTGTGTGTTGTCAGTGTGTGTGTGTGTGTGTTGTCGGTGTGTGTGTGTTTATGTGTTGTCGGTGTGTGTGTGTGTGTGTTGTCGGTGTGTGTGTGTGTGTTGTCGGTGTGTGTGTGTGTTGTCGGTGTGTGTGTGTGTGTTGTCGGTGTGTGTGTGTTGTCGGTGTGTGTGTGTGTGTGTTGTCGGTGTGTGTGTGTGTGTGTTGTCGGAGTGTGTGTGTGTGTGTTGTCGGTGTGTGTGTGTGTGTGTTGTCGGTGTGTGTGTGTGTGTGTTGTCGGTGTGTGTGTGTGTGTTGTGTGTGTGTGTGTTGTTTGTGTGTGTGTGTGTTGTCGGTGTGTGTGTGTGTGTTGTCGGTGTGTGTGTGTGTGTGTGTGTGTGTGTGTGTGTGTGTGTGTGTGTGGTGTGTGTGTGTGTGTGTGTTGTCGGTGTGTGTGTGTGTGTGTGTTGTCGGTGTGTGTGTGTGTGTGTGTTGTCGGTGTGTGTGTGTGTGTGTTGTCGGTGTGTTGTCGGTGTGTGTGTGTGTGTTGTCGGTGTGTGTGTGTGTGTGTTGTCGGTATGTGTGTGTGTGTGTTGTCGGTGTGTGTGTGTGTTGTCGGTGTGTGTGTGTGTGTGTTGTCGGTGTGTGTGTGTGTGTGTTGTCGGTGTGTGTGTGTGTGTGTGTGTTGTTGGTGTGTGTGTGTGTGTGTTGTGTGTGTGTGTGTTGTTTGTGTGTGTGTGTGTTGTCGGTGTGTGTGTGTGTGTCTGTTGTCGGTGTGTGTGTGTGTGTTGTCGGTGTGTGTGTGTGTGTGTTGTCGGTGTGTGTGTGTGTGTTGTCGGTGTGTGTGTGTGTGTGTTGTCGGTGTGTGTGTGTGTGTGTTGTGTGTGTGTGTGTTGTCGGTGTGTGTGTGTGTGTGTTGTCGGTGTGTGTGTGTGTTGTCGGTGTGTGTGTGTGTGTCTGTGTGTGTTGTCGGTGTGTGTGTGTGTGTGTTGTCGGTGTGTGTGTGTGTGTGTTGTCAGTGTGTGTGTGTGTGTGTGTTGTCGGTGTGTGTGTGTGTTGTCGGTGTGTGTGTGTGTTGTCTGTGTGTGTGTGTGTGTGTTGTCGGTGTGTGTGTGTTTATGTGTTGTCGGTGTGTGTGTGTGTGTGTTGTCGGTGTGTGTGTGTGTGTGTGTGTGTGTGTGTGTGTGTGTGTGTGTGTTGCCGGTGTGTGTGTGTGTGTTGTCGGTGTGTGTGTGTGTGTGTTGTCGGTGTGTGTGTGTGTGTGTGTGTTGTCGGTGTGTGTGTGTGTGTGTGTTGTCGGTGTGTGTGTGTGTGTTGTCGGTGTGTGTGTGTGTTTATGTGTTGTCGGTGTGTGTGTGTGTGTGTGTGTGTTGTCGGTGTGTGTGTGTGTGTTGTCGGTGTGTGTGTGTGTTGTCGGTGTGTGTGTGTGTGTGTGTGTTGTCGGTGTGTGTGTGTGTTGTCAGTGTGTGTGTGTGTGTGTTGTCGGTGTGTGTGTGTTTATGTGTTGTCGGTGTGTGTGTGTGTGTGTTGTCGGTGTGTGTGTGTGTGTTGTCGGTGTGTGTGTGTGTTGTCGGTGTGTGTGTGTGTGTTGTCGGTGTGTGTGTGTTGTCGGTGTGTGTGTGTGTGTTGTCGGTGTGTGTGTGTTGTCGGAGTGTGTGTGTGTGTGTTGTCGGTGTGTGTGTGTGTGTGTTGTCGGTGTGTGTGTGTGTGTGTTGTCGGTGTGTGTGTGTGTGTGTGTGTTGTCGGTGTGTGTGTGTGTGTGTTGTCGGTGTGTGTGTGTGTGTGTGTGTTGTCGGTGTGTGTGTGTGTGTTGTGTGTGTGTGTGTTGTTTGTGTGTGTGTGTGTTGTCGGTGTGTGTGTGTGTGTGTTGTCGGTGTGTGTGTGTGTGTGTGTGTGTGTGTGTGTGTGTGTGTGTGTGTGTGTGTGTGTGTGTGTTGTCGGTGTGTGTGTGTGTGTGTGTTGTCGGTGTGTGTGTGTGTGTGTTGTCGGTGTGTGTGTGTGTGTGTGTGTTGTTGGTGTGTGTGTGTGTGTGTTGTGTGTGTGTGTGTTGTTTGTGTGTGTGTGTGTTGTCGGTGTGTGTGTGTGTGTCTGTTGTCGGTGTGTGTGTGTGTGTGGTCGGTGTGTGTGTGTGTTGTCGGTGTGTGTGTGTGTGTTGTCGGTGTGTGTGTGTGTGTGTTGTCGGTGTGTGTGTGTGTGTGTGTGTTGTGTGTGTGTGTGTTGTCGGTGTGTGTGTGTGTGTGTTGTCGGTGTGTGTGTGTGTTGTCGGTGTGTGTGTGTGTGTGTTGTGTGTGTGTGTGTTGTCGGTGTGTGTGTGTGTGTGTTGTCGGTGTGTGTGTGTGTTGTCGGTGTGTGTGTGTGTGTGTGTGTGTGTGTGTGTGTGTTGTCGGTGTGTGTGTGTGTGTTGTCGGTGTGTGTGTGTGTGTGTTGTCAGTGTGTGTGTGTGTGTGTGTTGTCGGTGTGTGTGTGTGTGTGTGTGTTGTCGGTGTGTGTGTGTGTGTGTTGTCTGTGTGTGTGTGTGTTGTCGGTGTGTGTGTGTTTATGTGTTGTCGGTGTGTGTGTGTGTGTGTTGTCGGTGTGTGTGTGTTGTCGGTGTGTGTGTGTGTGTGTTGTCGGTGTGTGTGTGTGTTGTCGGTGTGTGTGTGTGTGTGTGTGTGTGTGTGTGTTGTCGGTGTGTGTGTGTGTTGTCGGTGTGTATGTGTGTGTGTGTTGTCGGTGTGTGTGTGTGTGTGTGTTGTCGGTGTGTGTGTGTGTGTTGTCAGTGTGTGTGTGTGTGTGTTGTCGGTGTGTGTGTGTGTGTGTTGTCGGTGTGTGTGTGTGTTGTCGGTGTGTGTGTGTTGTCGGTGTGTGTGTGTGTGTGTTGTCGGTGTGTGTGTGTGTTGTGTGTGTGTGTGTTGTCGGTGTGTGTGTTGTCTGAGTGTGTGTGTGTGTGTGTGTGTTGTCGGTGTGTGTGTTGTCGGTGTGTGTGTGTGTGTGTGTTGTCGGTGTGTGTGTGTGTGTGTGTGTGTTGTCGGTGTGTGTGTGTGTGTGTTGTCGGGGTGTGTGTGTGTGTGTTGTCAGTGTGTGTGTGTGTGTGTGTTGTCGGTGTGTGTGTGTGTGTGTTGTCGGTGTGTGTGTGTGTGTGTGTGTTGTCGGTGTATGTGTGTTGTGGGTGTGTGTGTGTGTTGTCGGTGTGTGTGTGTGTTGCTGGTGTTTGTGTGTGTGTGTGTTGTCGATGTGTGTGTGTGTGTGTTGTCGGTGTGTGTGTGTGTGTGTGTGTGTGTGTGTGTGTGTGTGTGTGTGTGTGTGTGTGTGTGTGTGTGTTGTCGGTGTGTGTGTGTGTGTGTGTTGTCGGTGTGTGTGTGTGTGTTGCCGGTGTGTGTGTGTGTGTTGTCGGTGTGTGTGTGTGTGTGTTGTCGGTGTGTGTGTGTGTGTGTTGTCGGTGTGTGTGTGTGTGTGTGTGTGTTGTCGGTGTGTGTGTGTTGTCGGTGTGTGTGTGTGTGTGTTGTCGGTGTGTTGTCGGTGTGTGTGTGTGTGTTGTCGGTGTGTGTGTGTGTGTTGTCGGTGTGTGTGTGTGTGTGTGTTGTCGGTGTGTGTGTGTGTGTTGCCGGTGTGTGTGTGTGTGTTGTCGGTGTGTGTGTGTGTTGTTGGTGTGTGTGTGTTGTCGATGTGTGTGTGTGTGTGTTGTCGGTGTGTGTGTGTGTGTGTGTGTGTGTGTGTGTGTGTGTGTGTGTGTGTGTGTGTGTGTGTGTGTGTGTTGTCTGAGTGTGTGTGTGTGTGTGTGTGTTGTCGGTGTGTGTGTGTTGTCGGTGTGTGTGTGTGTGTGTGTTGTCGGTGTGTGTGTGTGTGTGTGTTGTCGGTGTGTGTGTGTGTGTGTTGTCGGTGTGTGTGTGTGTGTGTTGTCAGTGTGTGTGTGTGTGTGTGTTGTCGGTGTGTGTGTGTGTGTGTTGTCGGTGTGTGTGTTTGTGTGTGTGTTGTCGGTGTGTGTGTGTTGTGGGTGTGTGTGTGTGTGTTGTCGGTGTGTGTGTGTGTGTTGCTGGTGTTTGTGTGTGTGTGTGTTGTCGATGTGTGTGAGTGTGTTTTGTCGGTGTGTGTGTGTGTGTGTGTGTGTGTGTTGTCGGTGTGTGTGTGTGTGTGTTGTCGGTGTGTGTGTGTGTGTGTTGTCGGTGTGTGTGTGTGTGTTGTCGGTGTGTGTGTGTGTGTTGTGTGTGTGTGTGTGTTGTTGGTGTGTGTGTGTGTGTTGTCGGTGTGTGTGTGTGTGTGTTGTCGGTGTGTGTGTGTGTGTGTGTGTTGTCGGTGTGTGTGTGTGTGTGTTGTGTGTGTGTGTTGTTTGTGTGTGTGTGTGTTGTCGGTGTGTGTGTGTGTGTGTTGTCGGTGTGTGTGTGTGTGTGTGTGTGTGTGTGTGTGTGTGTGTGTGTGTTGCCGGTGTGTGTGTGTGTGTTGTCGGTGTGTGTGTGTGTGTGTTGTCGGTGTGTGTGTGTGTGTGTTGTCGGTGTGTGTGTGTGTGTGTGTGTGTTGTCGGTGTGTGTGTGTGTGTTGTCGGTGTGTGTGTGTGTTTATGTGTTGTCGGTGTGTGTGTGTGTGTGTTGTCGGTGTGTGTGTGTGTTTATGTGTTGTCGGTGTGTGTGTGTGTGTTGTCGGTGTGTGTGTGTGTGTTGTCGGTGTGTGTGTGTGTGTTGTCGGTGTGTGTGTGTGTTGTCGGTGTGTGTGTGTGTTGTCGGTGTGTGTGTGTGTGTGTGTGTGTTGTCGGTGTGTGTGTGTGTGTTGTCGGTGTGTGTGTGTGTTGTCGGTGTGTGTGTGTGTGTGTGTTGTCGGTGTGTGTGTGTGTGTGTTGTCAGTGTGTGTGTGTGTGTGTTGTCGGTGTGTGTGTGTTTATGTGTTGTCGGTGTGTGTGTGTGTGTGTTGTCGGTGTGTGTGTGTGTTGTCGGTGTGTGTGTGTGTTGTCGGTGTGTGTGTGTGTGTGTTGTCGGTGTGTGTGTGTTGTCGGTGTGTGTGTGTGTGTGTTGTCGGTGTGTGTGTGTGTGTGTTGTCGGTGTGAGTGTGTGTGTGTTGTCGGTGTGTGTGTGTGTGTGTTGTCGGTGTGTGTGTGTGTGTGTGTGTTGTCGGTGTGTGTGTGTGTGTTGTGTGTGTGTGTGTTGTTTGTGTGTGTGTGTGTTGTCGGTGTGTGTGTGTGTGTGTTGTCGGTGTGTGTGTGTGTGTGTGTGTGTGTGTGTGTGTGTGTGTGTGTGTGTGTGTGTGTGTGTGGTGTGTGTGTGTGTGTGTGTGTGTGTGTGTGTGTGTTGTCGGTGTGTGTGTGTGTGTGTTGTCGGTGTGTGTGTGTGTGTTGTCGGTGTGTGTGTGTGTGTGTTGTCGGTGTGTTGTCGGTGTGTGTGTGTGTGTTGTCGGTGTGTGTGTGTGTGTGTTGTCGGTGTGTGTGTTTGTGTGTGTGTTGTCGGTGTGTGTGTGTTGTGGGTGTGTGTGTGTGTGTTGTCGGTGTGTGTGTGTGTGTTGCTGGTGTTTGTGTGTGTGTGTGTTGTCGATGTGTGTGAGTGTGTTTTGTCGGTGTGTGTGTGTGTGTGTGTGTGTTGTCGGTGTGTGTGTGTGTGTTGTCGGTGTGTGTGTGTGTGTGTTGTCGGTGTGTGTGTGTGTGTTGTCGGTGTGTGTGTGTGTGTTGTGTGTGTGTGTGTGTTGTTGGTGTGTGTGTGTGTGTTGTCGGTGTGTGTGTGTGTGTGTTGTCGGTGTGTGTGTGTGTGTGTGTGTTGTCGGTGTGTGTGTGTGTGTGTTGTGTGTGTGTGTTGTTTGTGTGTGTGTGTGTTGTCGGTGTGTGTGTGTGTGTGTTGTCGGTGTGTGTGTGTGTGTGTGTGTGTGTGTGTGTGTGTGTGTGTGTTGCCGGTGTGTGTGTGTGTGTTGTCGGTGTGTGTGTGTGTGTGTTGTCGGTGTGTGTGTGTGTGTGTTGTCGGTGTGTGTGTGTGTGTGTGTGTGTTGTCGGTGTGTGTGTGTGTGTTGTCGGTGTGTGTGTGTGTTTATGTGTTGTCGGTGTGTGTGTGTGTGTTGTCGGTGTGTGTGTGTGTTTATGTGTTGTCGGTGTGTGTGTGTGTGTTGTCGGTGTGTGTGTGTGTGTTGTCGGTGTGTGTGTGTGTGTTGTCGGTGTGTGTGTGTGTTGTCGGTGTGTGTGTGTGTTGTCGGTGTGTGTGTGTGTGTGTGTGTGTTGTCGGTGTGTGTGTGTGTGTTGTCGGTGTGTGTGTGTGTTGTCGGTGTGTGTGTGTGTGTGTGTGTTGTCGGTGTGTGTGTGTGTGTGTTGTCAGTGTGTGTGTGTGTGTGTTGTCGGTGTGTGTGTGTTTATGTGTTGTCGGTGTGTGTGTGTGTGTGTTGTCGGTGTGTGTGTGTGTTGTCGGTGTGTGTGTGTGTTGTCGGTGTGTGTGTGTGTGTGTTGTCGGTGTGTGTGTGTTGTCGGTGTGTGTGTGTGTGTGTTGTCGGTGTGTGTGTGTGTGTGTTGTCGGTGTGAGTGTGTGTGTGTTGTCGGTGTGTGTGTGTGTGTGTTGTCGGTGTGTGTGTGTGTGTGTGTGTTGTCGGTGTGTGTGTGTGTGTTGTGTGTGTGTGTGTTGTTTGTGTGTGTGTGTGTTGTCGGTGTGTGTGTGTGTGTGTTGTCGGTGTGTGTGTGTGTGTGTGTGTGTGTGTGTGTGTGTGTGTGTGTGTGTGTGTGTGTGTGTGTGTGTGTGTGTGTGTGTGTGTGTGTGTGTGTGTGTTGTCGGTGTGTGTGTGTGTGTGTTGTCGGTGTGTGTGTGTGTGTTGTCGGTGTGTGTGTGTGTGTGTTGTCGGTGTGTTGTCGGTGTGTGTGTGTGTGTTGTCGGTGTGTGAGTGTGTGTTGTCGGTATGTGTGTGTGTGTGTTGTCGGTGTGTGTGTGTGTTGTCGGTGTGTGTGTGTGTGTGTTGTCGGTGTGTGTGTGTGTGTGTTGTCGGTGTGTGTGTGTGTGTGTGTGTTGTTGGTGTGTGTGTGTGTGTGTTCTGTGTGTGTGTGTTGTTTGTGTGTGTGTGTGTTGTCGGTGTGTGTGTGTGTGTCTGTTGTCGGTGTGTGTGTGTGTGTTGTCGGTGTGTGTGTGTGTGTGTTGTCGGTGTGTGTGTGTGTGTTGACGGTGTGTGTGTGTGTGTGTTGTCGGTGTGTGTGTGTGTGTGTTGTGTGTGTGTGTGTGTTGTCGGTGTGTGTGTGTGTGTGTTGTCGGTGTGTGTGTGTGTTGTCGGTGTGTGTGTGTGTGTGTGTGTGTGTTTGTTGTCGGTGTGTGTGTGTGTGTGTTGTCGGTGTGTGTGTGTGTGTGTTGTCAGTGTGTGTGTGTGTGTGTGTTGTCGGTGTGTGTGTGTGTGTGTTGTCGGTGTGTGTGTGTGTGTGTTGTCTGTGTGTGTGTGTGTTGTCGGTGTGTGTGTGTTTATGTGTTGTCGGTGTGTGTGTGTGTGTGTTGTCGGTGTGTGTGTGTGTGTTGTCGGTGTGTGTGTGTGTGTGTGTTGTCGGTGTGTGTGTGTGTTGTCGGTGTGTGTGTGTGTGTGTGTGTGTGTTTGTTGTCGGTGTGTGTGTGTGTTGTCGGTGTGTATGTGTGTGTGTGTTGTCGGTGTGTGTGTGTGTGTGTTGTCGGTGTGTGTGTGTGTGTTGTCAGTGTGTGTGTGTGTGTGTTGTCGGTGTGTGTGTGTGTGTGTTGTCGGTGTGTGTGTGTGTTGTCGGTGTGTGTGTGTTGTCGGTGTGTGTGTGTGTGTGTTGTCGGTGTGTGTGTGTGTTGTGTGTGTGTGTGTTGTCGGTGTGTGTGTTGTCTGAGTGTGTGTGTGTGTGTGTGTGTGTGTGTTGTCGGTGTGTGTGTTGTCGGTGTGTGTGTGTGTGTTGTCGGTGTGTGTGTGTGTGTGTGTGTTGTCGGTGTGTGTGTGTGTGTGTTGTCGGTGTGTGTGTGTGTGTGTTGTCAGTGTGTGTGTGTGTGTGTGTTGTCGGTGTGTGTGTGTGTGTGTTGTCGGTGTGTGTGTGTGTGTGTGTGTTGTCGGTGTGTGTGTGTGTGTTGCTGGTGTTTGTGTGTGTGTGTGTTGTCGATGTGTGTGTGTGTTGTCGGTGTGTGTGTGTGTGTGTGTGTGTGTGTGTGTGTTGTCGGTGTGTGTGTGTGTGTTGTCGGTGTGTGTGTGTGTGTTGTCGGTGTGTGTGTGTGTTGTCGGTGTGTGTGTGTGTGTGTGTGTGTGTGTGTGTTGTCGGTGTGTGTGTGTGTTGTCGGTGTGTATGTGTGTGTGTGTTGTCGGTGTGTGTGTGTGTGTGTGTTGTCGGTGTGTGTGTGTGTGTTGTCAGTGTGTGTGTGTGTGTGTTGTCGGTGTGTGTGTGTGTGTGTTGTCGGTGTGTGTGTGTGTTGTCGGTGTGTGTGTGTTGTCGGTGTGTGTGTGTGTGTGTTGTCGGTGTGTGTGTGTGTTGTGTGTGTGTGTGTTGTCGGTGTGTGTGTTGTCTGAGTGTGTGTGTGTGTGTGTTGTCGGTGTGTGTGTGTGTGTGTTGTCGGTGTGTGTGTGTGTGTGTGTGTTGTCGGTGTGTGTGTGTGTGTGTTGTGTGTGTGTGTTGTTTGTGTGTGTGTGTGTGTGTTGTCGGTGTGTGTGTGTGTTGTGTGTGTGTGTGTTGTCGGTGTGTGTGTTGTCTGAGTGTGTGTGTGTGTGTGTTGTCGGTGTGTGTGTGTGTGTGTTGTCGGTGTGTGTGTGTGTGTGTGTGTTGTCGGTGTGTGTGTGTGTGTGTTGTGTGTGTGTGTTGTTTGTGTGTGTGTGTGTTGTCGGTGTGTGTGTGTGTGTGTTGTCGGTGTGTGTGTGTGTGTGTGTGTGTGTGTGTGTGTGTGTGTGTGTGTTGCCGGTGTGTGTGTGTGTGTTGTCGGTGTGTGTGTGTGTGTGTTGTCGGTGTGTGTGTGTGTGTGTTGTCGGTGTGTGTGTGTGTGTGTGTGTGTTGTCGGTGTGTGTGTGTGTGTTGTCGGTGTGTGTGTGTGTTTATGTGTTGTCGGTGTGTGTGTGTGTGTGTTGTCGGTGTGTGTGTGTGTTTATGTGTTGTCGGTGTGTGTGTGTGTGTTGTCGGTGTGTGTGTGTGTGTTGTCGGTGTGTGTGTGTGTGTTGTCGGTGTGTGTGTGTGTTGTCGGTGTGTGTGTGTGTTGTCGGTGTGTGTGTGTGTGTGTTGTCGGTGTGTGTGTGTGTGTTGTCGGTGTGTGTGTGTGTTGTCGGTGTGTGTGTGTGTGTGTTGTCGGTGTGTGTGTGTGTGTTGTCGGTGTGTGTGTGTGTGTGTTGTCGGTGTGTGTGTGTGTGTGTTGTCGGTGTGTGTGTGTGTGTTGTCGGTGTGTGTGTGTGTGTGTTGTCGGTGTGTTGTCGGTGTGTGTGTGTGTGTTGTCGGTGTGTGAGTGTGTGTTGTCGGTATGTGTGTGTGTGTGTTGTCGGTGTGTGTGTCTGTTGTCGGTGTGTGTGTGTGTGTTGTCGGTGTGTGTGTGTGTGTGTTGTCGGTGTGTGTGTGTGTGTGTGTGTGTTGTTGGTGTGTGTGTGTGTGTGTTCTGTGTGTGTGTGTTGTTTGTGTGTGCGTGTGTTGTCGGTGTGTGTGTGTGTGTCTGTTGTCGGTGTGTGTGTGTGTGTTGTCGGTGTGTGTGTGTGTGTGTTGTCGGTGTGTGTGTGTGTGTTGACGGTGTGTGTGTGTGTGTGTTGTCGGTGTGTGTGTGTGTGTGTTGTGTGTGTGTGTGTGTTGTCGGTGTGTGTGTGTGTGTGTTGTCGGTGTGTGTGTGTGTTGTCGGTGTGTGTGTGTGTGTGTGTGTGTTTGTTGTCGGTGTGTGTGTGTGTGTGTTGTCGGTGTGTGTGTGTGTGTGTTGTCAGTGTGTGTGTGTGTGTGTGTTGTCGGTGTGTGTGTGTGTGTGTTGTCGGTGTGTGTGTGTGTGTTGTCTGTGTGTGTGTGTGTTGTCGGTGTGTGTGTGTTTATGTGTTGTCGGTGTGTGTGTGTGTGTGTTGTCGGTGTGTGTGTGTGTGTTGTCGGTGTGTGTGTGTGTGTGTGTTGTCGGTGTATGTGTGTGTTGTCGGTGTGTGTGTGTGTGTGTGTGTGTGTGTGTTGTCGGTGTGTGTGTGTGTTGTCGGTGTGTATGTGTGTGTGTGTTGTCGGTGTGTGTGTGTGTGTGTGTTGTCGGTGTGTGTGTGTGTGTTGTCAGTGTGTGTGTGTGTGTGTTGTCGGTGTGTGTGTGTGTGTTGTCGGTGTGTGTGTGTGTTGTCGGTGTGTGTGTGTTGTCGGTGTGTGTGTGTGTGTGTTGTCGGTGTGTGTGTGTGTTGTGTGTGTGTGTGTTGTCGGTGTGTGTGTTGTCTGAGTGTGTGTGTGTGTGTCTGTGTTGTCGGTGTGTGTGTTGTCGGTGTGTGTGTGTGTGTTGTCGGTGTGTGTGTGTGTGTGTGTGTTGTCGGTGTGTGTGTGTGTGTGTTGTCGGTGTGTGTGTGTGTGTGTTGTCAGTGTGTGTGTGTGTGTGTGTTGTCGGTGTGTGTGTGTGTGTGTTGTCGGTGTGTGTGTGTGTGTGTGTGTTGTCGGTGTATTTGTGTTGTGGGTGTGTGTGTGTGTGTGTTGTCGGTGTGTGTGTGTGTGTTGCTGGTGTTTGTGTGTGTGTGTGTTGTCGATGTGTGTGTGTGTGTGTTGTCGGTGTGTGTGTGTGTGTGTGTGTGTGTGTGTGTGTGTGTTGTCGGTGTGTGTGTGTGTGTGTGTGTGTGTGTGTGTTGTCGGTGTGTGTGTGTGTTGTCGGTGTGTATGTGTGTGTGTGTTGTCGGTGTGTGTGTGTGTGTGTTGTCGGTGTGTGTGTGTGTGTGTGTGTTGTCGGTGTGTGTGTGTGTGTGTTGTGTGTGTGTGTTGTTTGTGTGTGTGTGTGTTGTCGGTGTGTGTGTGTGTGTGTTGTCGGTGTGTGTGTGTGTGTGTGTGTGTGTGTGTGTGTGTGTGTGTGTGTGTGTTGCCGGTGTGTGTGTGTGTGTTGTCGGTGTGTGTGTGTGTGTGTTGTCGGTGTGTGTGTGTGTGTGTTGTCGGTGTGTGTGTGTGTGTGTGTTGTCGGTGTGTGTGTGTGTGTTGTCGGTGTGTGTGTGTGTTTATGTGTTGTCGGTGTGTGTGTGTGTGTGTTGTCGGTGTGTGTGTGTGTGTGTTGTCGGTGTGTGTGTGTGTGTGGGTGTTTGTGTGTGTGTTGTCGGTGTGTGTGTGTGTGTGTGTGTGTGTGTGTGATGTGTGTGTGTGTGTGTGTGTGTGTGTGTGTGTGTGTGTGTGTGTTGTCGGTGTGTGTGTGTGTGTGTGTTGTCGGTGTGTGTGTGTGTGTTGCCGGTGTGTGTGTGTGTGTTGTCGGTGTGTGTGTGTGTTGTCGGTGTGTGTGTGTGTGTGTTGTCGGTGTGTGTGTGTGTGTGTGTTGTCGGTGTGTGTGTGTGTTGTCGGTGTGTGTGTGTGTGTGTTGTCGGTGTGTTGTCGGTGTGTGTGTGTGTGTTGTCGGTGTGTGTGTGTGTGTGTGTTGTCGGTGTGTGTGTGTGTTTTTATGTTGTCGGTGTGTGTGTGTGTGTGTTGTCGGTGTGTGTGTGTGTTTATGTGTTGTCGGTGTGTGTGTGTGTGTGTTGTCGGTGTGTGTGTGTTGTCGGTGTGTGTGTGTGTGTGTGTTGTCGGTGTGTGTGTGTGTGTTGTCGGTGTGTGTGTGTGTTGTCGATGTGTGTGTGTGTTGTCGGTGTGTGTGTGTGTGTGTGTGTGTGTTGTCGGTGTGTGTGTGTGTGTTGTCGGTGTGTGTGTGTGTTGTCGGTGTGTGTGTGTGTGTGTTGTCGGTGTGTGTGTGTTTATGTGTTGTCGGTGTGTGTGTGTGTGTGTTGTCGGTGTGTGTGTGTGTTGTCGGTGTGTGTGTGTGTGTTGTCGGTGTGTGTGTGTTGTCGGTGTGTGTGTGTGTGTGTGTTGTCGGTGTGTGTGTGTGTGTGTTGTCGGTGTGTGTGTGTGTGTGTGTTGTCAGTGTGTGTGTGTGTTCGTGTTGTCGGTGTGTGTGTGTGTGTGTGTGTGTTGTCGGTGTGTGTGTGTGTGTGTTTTCGGTGTGTGTGTGTGTGTGTTGTCGGTGTGTGTGTGTGTGTGTGTTGTCGGTGTGTGTGTGTGTTGTCGGTGTGTGTGTGTGTGTGTGTCTGTGTGTGTTGTCGGTGTGTGTGTGTGTGTGTTGTCGGTGTGTGTGTGTGTGTGTGTTGTTGGTGTGTGTGTGTGTGTGTGTTGTCGGTGTGTGTGTGTTGTCGGTGTGTGTGTGTGTGTGTTGTCGGTGTGTGTGTGTGTGTGTTGTCTGTGTGTGTGTGTGTGTTGTCGGTGTGTGTGTGTTTATGTGTTGTCGGTGTGTGTGTGTGTGTTGTCGGTGTGTGTGTGTGTGTTGTAGGTTTGTGTGTGTGTGTGTTGTCGGTGTGTGTGTGTGTTGTCGGTGTGTGTGTGTGTGTGTGTGTGTGTGTGTGTGTGTGTGTGTGTGTGTGTTGTCGGTGTGTGTGTGTGTTGTCGGTGTGTATGTGTGTGTGTGTTGTCGGTGTGTGTGTGTGTGTGTGTTGTCGTTGTGTGTGTGTGTGTGTTGTTGGTGTGTGTGTGTGTGTGTTGTCGGTGTGTGTGTGTTGTCGGTGTGTGTGTGTGTGTGTTGTCGGTGTGTGTGTGTGTGTGTTGTCTGTGTGTGTGTGTGTGTTGTCGGTGTGTGTGTGTTTATGTGTTGTCGGTGTGTGTGTGTGTTGTCGGTGTGTGTGTGTGTGTGTGTTGTCGGTGTGTGTGTGTGTGTGTGTGTTGTGTGTGTGTGTGTTGTTTGTGTGTGTGTGTGTTGTCGGTGTGTGTGTGTGTGTGTTGTCGGTGTGTGTGTGTGTGTGTGGTGTGTGTGTGTGTGTGTGTGTGTGTGTGTGTGTGTGTCGGTGTGTGTGTTTGTGTGTGTTGTCGGTGTGTGTGTGTGTGTGTTGTCGGTGTGTGTGTGTGTGTGTTGTCGGTGTGTTGTCGGTGTGTGTGTGTGTGTTGTCGGTGTGTGTGTGTGTGTTGTCGGTGTGTGTGTGTGTTTATGTGTTGTCGGTGTGTGTGTGTGTGTTGTCGGTGTGTGTGTGTGTTTATGTGTTGTCGGTGTGTGTGTGTGTGTGTTGTCGGTGTGTGTGTGTGTTGTCGGTGTGTGTGTGTGTGTGTGTTGTCGGTGTGTGTGTGTGTGTTGTCGGTGTGTGTGTGTGTTGTCGGTGTGTGTGTGTGTTGTCGTTGTGTGTGTGTGTGTGTGTGTTGTCGGTGTGTGTGTGTGTGTTGTCGGTGTGTGTGTGTGTTGTCGGTGTGTGTGTGTGTGTGTGTTGTCGGTGTGTGTGTGTGTGTTGTCAGTGTGTGTGTGTGTGTGTTGTCGGTGTGTGTGTGTTTATGTGTTGTCGGTGTGTGTGTGTGTGTGTTGTCGGTGTGTGTGTGTGTGTGTGTTGTCGGTGTGTGTGTGTGTTGTCGGTGTGTGTGTGTGTGTTGTCGGTGTGTGTGTGTTGTCGGTGTGTGTGTGTGTGTGTGTTGTCGGTGTGTGTGTGTGTGTGTTGTCGGTGTGTGTGTGTGTGTGTTGTCGGTGTGTGTGTGTGTGTGTTGTCGGTGTGTGTGTGTGTGTGTTGTCGGTGTGTGTGTGTGTGTGTTGTCGGTGTGTGTTTGTGTGTG
>NW_027675393.1:652500-767299 GCF_965601325.2 Salmo salar
GTGTGTGTGTCTGTTGTCGGTGTGTGTGTGTGTGTTGTCGGTGTGTGTGTGTGTTGTCGGTGTGTGTGTGTGTGTTGTCGGTGTGTGTGTGTGTGTGTTGTCGGTGTGTGTGTGTGTGTGTTGTGTGTGTGTGTGTTGTCGGTGTGTGTGTGTGTTGTCGGAGTGTGTGTGTGTTGTCGGTGTGTGTGTGTGTGTGTGTGTGTGTGTGTGTGTGAGTTGTCGGTGAGTGTGTGTGTGTGTGTTGTCGGTGTGTGTGTGTGTGTGTTGTCAGTGTGTGTGTGTGTGTGTGTTGTCGGTGTGTGTGTGTGTTGTCGGTGTGTGTGTGTGTGTGTGTGTTGTCGGTGTGTGTGTGTTGTCGGTGTGTGTGTGTGTGTGTGTTGTCGGTGTGTGTGTGTGTGTGTTGTCTGTGTGTGTGTGTGTGTTGTCGGTGTGTGTGTGTTTATGTGTTGTCGGTGTGTGTGTGTGTGTGTTGGCGGTGTGTGTGTGTGTGTTGTCGGTGTGTGTGTGTGTGTGTGTTGTCGGTGTGTGTGTGTGTTGTCGGTGTGTGTGTGTGTGTGTGTGTGTGTGTGTGTGTGTGTTGTCGGTGTGTGTGTGTGTGTTGTCGGTGTGTATGTGTGTGTGTGTTGTCGGTGTGTGTGTGTGTGTGTGTTGTCGGTGTGTGTGTGTGTGTTGTCAGTGTGTGTGTGTGTGTGTTGTCGGTGTGTGTGTGTGTGTGTTGTCGGTGTGTGTGTGTGTTGTGTGTGTGTGTGTTGTCGGTGTGTGTGTTGTCTGAGTGTGTTTGTGTGTGTGTGTGTTGTCGGTGTGTGTGTGTTGTCGGTGTGTGTGTGTGTGTGTGTTGTCGGTGTGTGTGTGTGTGTTGTCGGTGTGTGTGTGTGTGTGTTGTCGGTGTGTGTGTGTGTGTTGTCGGTGTGTGTGTGTGTGTGTTGTCGGTGTGTGTGTGTGTGTGTTGTCGGTGTGTGTGTGTGTGTGTTGTCGGTGTGTGTGTGTTGTGGGTGTGTGTGTGTGTGTGTTTTCGGTGTGTGTGTGTGTGTTGCTGGTGTTTGCGTGTGTGTGTGTTGTCGATGTGTGTGTGTGTGTGTTGTCGGTGTGTGTGTGTGTGTGTGTGTGTGTGTGTGTGTGTGTGTGTTGTCGGTGTGTGTG
Organism: Salmo salar; assembly: GCF_965601325.2. Classification (NCBI taxonomy): domain Eukaryota; kingdom Metazoa; phylum Chordata; class Actinopteri; order Salmoniformes; family Salmonidae; genus Salmo; species Salmo salar. Next base: position 653,641 of record NW_027675393.1, read on the forward strand.
TGTGTGTGTGTTGTCGGTGTGTGTGTGTGTGTTGTGTGTGTGTGTGTGTTGTCGGTGTGTGTGTGTGTGTGTTGTCGGTGTGTGTGTGTGTGTGTTGTCGGTGTGTGTGTGTGTGTGTTGTCGGTGTGTGTGTGTGTGTGTTGTCGGTGTGTGTGTGTGTGTGTTGTGTGTGTGTGTGTTGTTTGTGTGTGTGTGTGTTGTCGGTGTGTGTGTGTTTGTGTGTTGTCGGTGTGTGTGTGTGTGTGTGGTGTGTGTGTGTGTGTGTGTGTGTGTGTGTGTGTGTGTGTGTGTGTGTGTGTGTGTGTGTGTGTGTGTTGTCGGTGTGTGTGTGTGTGTGTGTTGTCGGTGTGTGTGTGTGTGTTGCCGGTGTGTGTGTGTGTGTTGTCAGTGTGTGTGTGTGTGTGTTGTCGGTGTGTGTGTGTTGTGTGTGTGTGTGTGTTGTCGGTGTGTGTGTGTGTGTTGTCGGTGTGTGTGTGTGTGTGTTGTCGGTGTGTGTGTGTGTGTGTTGTCGGTGTGTGTGTGTGTGTGTGTGTTGTCGGTGTGTGTGTGTGTGTGTTGTCGGTGTGTGTGTGTGTGTGTGTGTTGTCGGTGTGTGTGTGTGTGTTGTGTGTGTGTGTGTTGTTTGTGTGTGTGTGTGTTGTAGGTGTGTGTGTGTCTGTTGTCGGTGTGTGTGTGTGTGTTGTCGGTGTGTGTGTGTGTTGTCGGTGTGTGTGTGTGTGTTGTCGGTGTGTGTGTGTGTGTGTTGTCGGTGTGTGTGTGTGTGTGTTGTGTGTGTGTGTGTGTGTTGTCGGTGTGTGTGTGTGTGTGTTGTCGGTGTGTGTGTGTGTGTGTGTGTGTGTGTGTGTGAGTTGTCGGTGAGTGTGTGTGTGTGTGTTGTCGGTGTGTGTGTGTGTGTGTTGTCAGTGTGTGTGTGTGTGTGTGTTGTCGGTGTGTGTGTGTGTTGTCGGTGTGTGTGTGTGTGTGTGTGTTGTCGGTGTGTGTGTGTTGTCGGTGTGTGTGTGTGTGTGTGTTGTCGGTGTGTGTGTGTGTGTGTTGTCTGTGTGTGTGTGTGTGTTGTCGGTGTGTGTGTGTTTATGTGTTGTCGGTGTGTGTGTGTGTGTGTTGGCGGTGTGTGTGTGTGTGTTGTCGGTGTGTGTGTGTGTGTGTTGTCGGTGTGTGTGTGTGTTGTCGGTGTGTGTGTGTGTGTGTGTGTGTGTGTGTGTGTGTGTTGTCGGTGTGTGTGTGTGTTGTCGGTGTGTATGTGTGTGTGTGTTGTCGGTGTGTGTGTGTGTGTGTGTTGTCGGTGTGTGTGTGTGTGTTGTCAGTGTGTGTGTGTTGTCGGTGTGTGTGTGTGTGTGTTGTCGGTGTGTGTGTGTGTTGTGTGTGTGTGTGTTGTCGGTGTGTGTGTTGTCTGAGTGTGTTTGTGTGTGTGTGTGTTGTCGGTGTGTGTGTGTTGTCGGTGTGTGTGTGTGTGTGTGTTGTCGGTGTGTGTGTGTGTGTGTGTGTGTTGTCGGTGTGTGTGTGTGTGTGTTGTCGGTGTGTGTGTGTGTGTTGTCAGTGTGTGTGTGTGTGTTGTCGGTGTGTGTGTGTGTGTGTTGTCGGTGTGTGTGTGTGTTGTCGGTGTGTGTGTGTTGTGGGTGTGTGTGTGTGTGTGTTTTCGGTGTGTGTGTGTGTGTTGCTGGTGTTTGCGTGTGTGTGTGTTGTCGATGTGTGTGTGTGTGTGTTGTCGGTGTGTGTGTGTGTGTGTGTGTGTGTGTGTGTGTGTGTGTGTGTGTGTGTCGGTGTGTGTGTGTGTGTGTGTGTTGTCGGTGTGTGTGTGTGTGTTGTGTGTGTGTGTGTGTTGTCGGTGTGTGTGTGTGTGTGTTGTCGGTGTGTGTGTGTGTGTGTTGTCGGTGTGTGTGTGTGTGTGTTGTCGGTGTGTGTGTGTGTGTGTTGTCGGTGTGTGTGTGTGTGTGTGTTGTCGGTGTGTGTGTGTGTGTGTTGTATGTGTGTGTGTTGTTTGTGTGTGTGTGTGTTGTCGGTGTGTGTGTGTTTGTGTGTTGTCGGTGTGTGTGTGTGTGTGTGTGTGTGTGTGTGTGTGTGTGTGTGTGTGTGTGTGTGTGTGTGTGTGTGTGTGTGTGTGTGTGTGTGTGTGTGTGTTGTCGGTGTGTGTGTGTGTGTGTGTTGTCGGTGTGTGTGTGTGTGTTGCCGGTGTGTGTGTGTGTGTTGTCGGTGTGTGTGTGTGTGTGTTGTCGGTGTGTGTGTGTGTGTGTTGTCGGTGTGTGTGTGTGTGTGTGTGTGTTGTCGGTGTGTGTGTGTGTGTTGTCGGTGTGTGTGTGTGTGTTGTCGGTGTGTGTGTGTGTTTATGTGTTGTCGGTGTGTGTGTGTGTTGTCGGTGTGTGTGTGTTTATGTGTTGTCGGTGTGTGTGTGTGTTGTCAGTGTGTGTGTGTGTGTGTTGTCGGTGTGTGTGTGTTTATGTGTTGTCGGTGTGTGTGTGTGTGTGTTGTCGGTGTGTGTGTGTGTGTTGTCGGTGTGTGTGTGTTGTCGGTGTGTGTGTGTGTGTTGTCGGTGTGTGTGTGTTGTCGGTGTGTGTGTGTGTGTGTGTTGTCGGTGTGTGTGTGTGTGTGTTGTCGGTGTGTGTGTGTGTGTGTGTTGTCGGTGTGTGTGTGTGTGTGTTGTCGGTGTGTGTGTGTGTGTGTTGTCGGTGTGTGTGTGTGTGTGTGTGTGTGTGTGTGTGTGTGTGTGTGTGTGTGTGTGTGTTGTCGGTGTGTGTGTGTGTGTGTGTGTTGTCGGTGTGTGTGTGTGTGTTGCCGGTGTGTGTGTGTGTGTTGTCGGTGTGTGTGTGTGTTGTCGGTGTGTGTGTGTGTGTGTGTTGTCGGTGTGTGTGTGTGTGTGTGTGTTGTCGGTGTGTGTATGTGTGTTGTCGGTGTGGTGTGTGTGTGTGTTGTCGGTGTGTTGTCGGTGTGTGTGTGTGTGTTGTCGGTGTGTGTGTGTGTGTGTTGTCGGTGTGTGTGTGTGTGTTGTCAGTGTGTGTGTGTGTGTGTTGTCGGTGTGTGTGTGTGTGTGTTGTCGGTGTGTGTGTGTGTTGTCGGTGTGTGTGTGTTGTCGGTGTGTGTGTGTGTGTGTTGTCGGTGTGTGTGTGTGTTGTGTGTGTGTGTGTTGTCGGTGTGTGTGTTGTCTGAGTGTGTGTGTGTGTGTGTGTTGTCGGTGTGTGTGTTGTCGGTGTGTGTGTGTGTGTGTGTTGTCGGTGTGTGTGTGTGTGTGTGTGTGTTGTCGGTGTGTGTGTGTGTGTGTTGTCGGTGTGTGTGTGTGTGTTGTCAGTGTGTGTGTGTGTGTGTGTTGTCGGTGTGTGTGTGTGTGTGTTGTCGGTGTGTGTGTGTGTGTGTGTGTTTTTGGTGTATGTGTGTTGTGGGTGTGTGTGTGTGTGTGTTGTCGGTGTGGGTGTGTGTGTTGCTGGTGTTTGTGTGTGTGTGTGTTGTCGATGTGTGTGTGTGTGTGTTGTCGGTGTGTGTGTGTGTGTGTGTGTGTGTGTGTGTGTGTGTGTGTGTGTGTGTTGTCGGTGTGTGTGTGTGTGTGTGTTGTCGGTGTGTGTGTGTGTGTTGTGTGTGTGTGTTTGTTGTCGGTGTGTGTGTGTGTGTTGTCGGTGTGTGTGTGTGTGTTGTCGGTGTGTGTGTGTGTTGTCGGTGTGTGTGTGTGTGTGTTGTGTGTGTGTGTGTTGTTTGTGTGTGTGTGTGTTGTCGGTGTGTGTGTGTGTGTGTTGTCGGTGTGTGTGTGTGTGTGTGTGTGTGTGTGTGTGTGTGTGTGTGTGTGTGTGTGTGTGTGTGTGTTGTCGGTGTGTGTGTGTGTGTGTGTGTGTTGTCGGTGTGTGTGTGTTGTCGGTATGTGTGTGTGTGTGTTGTCGGTGTGTTGTCGGTGTGTGTGTGTGTGTTGTCGGTGTGTTGTCGGTGTGTGTGTGTGTGTTGTCGGTGTGTGTGTGTGTGTTGTCGGTGTGTGTGTGTGTTTATGTGTTGTCGGTGTGTGTGTGTGTTGTCGGTGTGTGTGTGTGTTTATGTGTTGTCGGTGTATGTGTGTGTGTTGTCGGTGTGTGTGTGTGTGTTGTCGGTGTGTGTGTGTGTGTGTGTTGTCGGTGTGTGTGTGTGTGTTGTCGGTGTGTGTGTGTGTTGTCGGTGTGTGTGTGTGTTGTCGGTGTGTGTGTGTGTGTGTTGTCGGTGTGTGTGTGTGTGTTGTCGGTGTGTGTGTGTGTTGTCGGTGTGTGTGTGTGTGTGTGTGTTGTCGGTGTGTGTGTGTGTGTGTTGTCAGTGTGTGTGTGTGTGTGTTGTCGGTGTGTGTGTGTTTATGTGTTGTCGGTGTGTGTGTGTGTGTGTTGTCGGTGTGTGTGTGTGTGTGTGTTGTCGGTGTGTGTGTGTGTTGTCGGTGTGTGTGTGTGTGTTGTCGGTGTGTGTGTGTTGTCGTTGTGTGTGTGTGTGTGTGTTGTCGGTGTGTGTGTGTGTTGTCGGTGTGTGTGTGTGTTGTCGGTGTGTGTGTGTGTGTGTTGTCGGTGTGTGTGTGTGTGTGTGTTGTCGGTGTGTCTGTGTGTGTTGTCGGTGTGTGTGTGTGTTTATGTGTTGTCGGTTTGTGTGTGTGTGTTGTCGGTGTGTGTGTGTGTGTGTGTTGTCGGTGTGTGTGTGTGTGTGTTGTCAGTGTGTGTGTGTGTGTGTTGTCGGTGTGTGTGTGTTTATGTGTTGTCGGTGTGTGTGTGTGTGTTGTCGGTGTGTGTGTGTGTGTGTGTTGTCGGTGTGTGTGTGTGTTGTCGGTGTGTGTGTGTTGTCGCTGTGTGTGTGTTGTCGGTGTGTGTGTGTGTGTGTTGTCGGTGTGTGTGTGTGTGTTGTCGGTGTGTGTGTGTGTGTGTTGTCGGTGTGTGTGTGTGTGTTGTCGGTGTGTGTGTGTGTGTGTGTGTTGTCGGTGTGTGTGTGTGTTGTGTGTGTGTGTGTTGTTTGTGTGTATGTGTGTTGTAGGTGTGTGTGTGTGTGTTGTCGGTGTGTGTGTGTGTGTGTGTGTATGTGTGTGTGTGTGTGTGTGTGTGTGTGTGTGTGTTGTCGGTGTGTGTGTGTGTGTGTGTTGTCGGTGTGTGTGTGTGTGTTGCCGGTGTGTGTGTGTGTGTTGTCGGTGTGTGTGTGTGTTGTCGGTGTGTGTGTGTGTGTGTTGTCGGTGTGTGTGTGTGTGTGTGTTGTCGGTGTGTGTGTGTGTGTTGTCGGTGTGTGTGTGTGTGTGTCGGTGTGTTGTCGGTGTGTGTGTGTGTGTTGTCGGTGTGTGTGTGTGTGTTGTCGGTGTGTGTGTGTGTTTATGTGTTGTCGGTGTGTGTGTGTGTTGTCGGTGTGTGTGTGTGTTTATGTGTTGTCGGTGTGTGTGTGTGTGTGTTGTCGGTGTGTGTGTGTGTGTTGTCGGTGTGTGTGTGTGTGTGTGTTGTCGGTGTGTGTGTGTTGTCGGTGTGTGTGTGTGTTGTCGGTGTGTGTGTGTGTTGTCGGTGTGTGTGTGTGTGTATGTTGTCGGTGTGTGTGTGTGTGTTGTCGGTGTGTGTGTGTGTTGTCGGTGTGTGTGTGTGTGTGTTGTCGGTGTGTGTGTGTTTATGTGTTGTCGGTGTGTGTGTGTGTGTGTTGTCGGTGTGTGTGTGTGTGTGTGTGTTGTCGGTGTGTGTGTGTGTTGTCGGTGTGTGTGTGTGTGTTGTCGGTGTGTGTGTGTTGTCGGTGTGTGTGTGTGTGTGTGTTGTCGGTGTGTGTGTGTGTGTGTTGTCGGTGTGTGTGTGTGTGTGTGTTGTCAGTGTGTGTGTGTGTGTGTGTTGTCGGTGTGTGTGTGTGTGTGTGTGTTGTCGGTGTGTGTGTGTGTGTGTTTTCGGTGTGTGTGTGTGTGTGTTGTCGGTGTGTGTGTGTGTGTGTGTTGTCGGTGTGTGTGTGTGTTGTCGGTGTGTGTGTGTGTGTGTGGTGTGTGTGTGTGTGTTGTCGGTGTGTGTGTGTGTGTGTTGTCGGTGTGTGTGTGTGTTGTCGGTGTGTGTGTGTGTGTGTTGTCGGTGTGTGTGTGTGTGTGTTGTCAGTGTGTGTGTGTGTGTGTTGTCGGTGTGTGTGTGTTTATGTGTTGTCGGTGTGTGTGTGTGTGTGTTGTCGGTGTGTGTGTGTGTGTGTGTTGTCGGTGTGTGTGTGTGTTGTCGGTGTGTGTGTGTGTGTGTTGTCGGTGTGTGTGTGTGTGTGTTGTCAGTGTGTGTGTGTGTGTGTTGTCGGTGTGTGTGTGTTTATGTGTTGTCGGTGTGTGTGTGTGTGTGTTGTCAGTGTGTGTGTGTGTGTGTGTTGTCGGTGTGTGTGTGTGTGTGTGTTGTCGGTGTGTGTGTGTGTGTGTTTTCGGTGTGTGTGTGTTGTCGGTGTGTGTGTGTGTGTGTGTTGTCGGTGTGTGTGTGTGTTGTCGGTGTGTGTGTGTGTGTGTGTGTGTGTGTTGTCGGTGTGTGTGTGTGTGTGTTGTCGGTGTGTGTGTGTGTGTGTTGTCAGTGTGTGTGTGTGTGTGTGTGTTGTCGGTGTGTGTGTGTGTGTGTTGTTGGTGTGTGTGTGTGTGTGTGTGTTGTCGGTGTGTGTGTGTTGTCGGTGTGTGTGTGTGTGTGTTGTCAGTGTGTGTGTGTGTGTGTTGTCGGTGTGTGTGTGTGTGTGTTGTCAGTGTGTCTGTGTGTGTGTGTTGTCGGTGTGTGTGTGTGTTGTCGGTGTGTGTGTGTGTTGTCGGTGTGTGTGTGTGTGTGTTGTCGGTGTGTGTGTGTGTGTTGTCGGTGTGTGTGTGTGTTGTCGGTGTGTGTGTGTGTGTGTGTTGTCGGTGTGTGTGTGTGTGTGTTGTCAGTGTGTGTGTGTGTGTGTTGTCGGTGTGTGTGTGTTTATGTGTTGTCGGTGTGTGTGTGTGTGTGTTGTCGGTGTGTGTGTGTGTGTGTGTTGTCGGTGTGTGTGTGTGTTGTCGGTGTGTGTGTGTGTGTTGTCGGTGTGTGTGTGTTGTCGTTGTGTGTGTGTGTGTGTGTTGTCGGTGTGTGTGTGTGTTGTCGGTGTGTGTGTGTGTTGTCGGTGTGTGTGTGTGTGTGTTGTCGGTGTGTGTGTGTGTGTGTGTTGTCGGTGTGTCTGTGTGTGTTGTCGGTGTGTGTGTGTGTTTATGTGTTGTCGGTTTGTGTGTGTGTGTTGTCGGTGTGTGTGTGTGTGTGTGTTGTCGGTGTGTGTGTGTGTGTGTTGTCAGTGTGTGTGTGTGTGTGTTGTCGGTGTGTGTGTGTTTATGTGTTGTCGGTGTGTGTGTGTGTGTGTTGTCGGTGTGTGTGTGTGTGTGTGTTGTCGGTGTGTGTGTGTGTTGTCGGTGTGTGTGTGTTGTCGCTGTGTGTGTGTTGTCGGTGTGTGTGTGTGTGTGTGTTGTCGGTGTGTGTGTGTGTGTTGTCGGTGTGTGTGTGTGTGTGTTGTCGGTGTGTGTGTGTGTGTTGTCGGTGTGTGTGTGTGTGTGTGTGTTGTCGGTGTGTGTGTGTGTTGTGTGTGTGTGTGTTGTTTTTGTGTATGTGTGTTGTAGGTGTGTGTGTGTGTGTTGTCGGTGTGTGTGTGTGTGTGTGTGTATGTGTGTGTGTGTGTGTGTGTGTGTGTGTGTGTGTGTTGTCGGTGTGTGTGTGTGTGTGTGTTGTCGGTGTGTGTGTGTGTGTTGCCGGTGTGTGTGTGTGTGTTGTCGGTGTGTGTGTGTGTTGTCGGTGTGTGTGTGTGTGTGTTGTCGGTGTGTGTGTGTGTGTGTGTTGTCGGTGTGTGTGTGTGTGTTGTCGGTGTGTGTGTGTGTGTGTTGTCGGTGTGTTGTCGGTGTGTGTGTGTGTGTTGTCGGTGTGTGTGTGTGTGTGTTGTCGGTGTGTGTGTGTGTTTATGTGTTGTCGGTGTGTGTGTGTGTTGTCGGTGTGTGTGTGTGTTTATGTGTTGTCGGTGTGTGTGTGTGTGTGTTGTCGGTGTGTGTGTGTGTGTTGTCGGTGTGTGTGTGTGTGTGTGTTGTCGGTGTGTGTGTGTTGTCGGTGTGTGTGTGTGTTGTCGGTGTGTGTGTGTGTTGTCGGTGTGTGTGTGTGTGTATGTTGTCGGTGTGTGTGTGTGTGTTGTCGGTGTGTGTGTGTGTTGTCGGTGTGTGTGTGTGTGTGTTGTCGGTGTGTGTGTGTTTATGTGTTGTCGGTGTGTGTGTGTGTGTGTTGTCGGTGTGTGTGTGTGTGTGTGTTGTCGGTGTGTGTGTGTGTTGTCGGTGTGTGTGTGTGTGTTGTCGGTGTGTGTGTGTTGTCGGTGTGTGTGTGTGTGTGTGTTGTCGGTGTGTGTGTGTGTGTGTTGTCGGTGTGTGTGTGTGTGTGTGTTGTCAGTGTGTGTGTGTGTGTGTGTTGTCGGTGTGTGTGTGTGTGTGTGTGTTGTCGGTGTGTGTGTGTGTGTGTTTTCGGTGTGTGTGTGTGTGTGTTGTCGGTGTGTGTGTGTGTGTGTGTTGTCGGTGTGTGTGTGTGTTGTCGGTGTGTGTGTGTGTGTGTGTGTGTGTGTGTGTGTGTTGTCGGTGTGTGTGTGTGTGTGTTGTCGGTGTGTGTGTGTGTTGTCGGTGTGTGTGTGTGTGTGTTGTCGGTGTGTGTGTGTGTGTGTTGTCAGTGTGTGTGTGTGTGTGTTGTCGGTGTGTGTGTGTTTATGTGTTGTCGGTGTGTGTGTGTGTGTGTTGTCGGTGTGTGTGTGTGTGTGTGTTGTCGGTGTGTGTGTGTGTTGTCGGTGTGTGTGTGTGTGTGTTGTCGGTGTGTGTGTGTGTGTGTTGTCAGTGTGTGTGTGTGTGTGTTGTCGGTGTGTGTGTGTTTATGTGTTGTCGGTGTGTGTGTGTGTGTGTTGTCAGTGTGTGTGTGTGTGTGTGTTGTCGGTGTGTGTGTGTGTGTGTGTTGTCGGTGTGTGTGTGTGTGTGTTTTCGGTGTGTGTGTGTTGTCGGTGTGTGTGTGTGTGTGTGTTGTCGGTGTGTGTGTGTGTTGTCGGTGTGTGTGTGTGTGTGTGTGTGTGTGTTGTCGGTGTGTGTGTGTGTGTGTTGTCGGTGTGTGTGTGTGTGTGTTGTCAGTGTGTGTGTGTGTGTGTGTGTTGTCGGTGTGTGTGTGTGTGTGTTGTTGGTGTGTGTGTGTGTGTGTGTGTTGTCGGTGTGTGTGTGTTGTCGGTGTGTGTGTGTGTGTGTTGTCAGTGTGTGTGTGTGTGTGTTGTCGGTGTGTGTGTGTGTGTGTGTTGTCAGTGTGTCTGTGTGTGTGTGTTGTCGGTGTGTGTGTGTGTGTGTGTTGTCGGTGTGTGTGTGTGTGTTGTCAGTGTGTGTGTGTGTGTGTTGTCGGTGTGTGTTTGTTTATGTGTTGTCGGTGTGTGTGTGTGTGTGTTGTCGGTGTGTGTGTGTGTGTGTTGTCGGTGTGTGTGTGTGTGTGTGTTGTCTGTGTGTGTGTGTGTGTGTTGTCGGTGTGTGTGTGTGTGTGTTGTGTGTGTGTGTGTTGTTTGTGTGTGTGTGTGTTGTCGGTGTGTGTGTGTGTGTGTTGTCGGTGTGTGTGTGTGTGTTGTCGGTGTGTGTGTGTGTGTGTTGTCGGTGTGTGTGTGTGTTGTCGGTGTGTGTGTGTGTGTGTGTGTGTGTGTGTGTGTTGTCGGTGTGTGTGTGTGTTGTCGGTGTGTATGTGTGTGTGTGTTGTCGGTGTGTGTGTGTGTGTGTTGTCGGTGTGTGTGTGTGTGTTGTCAGTGTGTGTGTGTGTGTGTTGTCGGTGTGTGTGTGTGTGTGTTGTCAGTGTGTCTGTGTGTGTGTGTTGTCGGTGTGTGTGTGTGTGTGTGTGTTGTCGGTGTGTGTGTGTGTGTGTTGTCGGTGTGTGTGTGTTGTGGGTGTGTGTGTGTGTGTGTTGTCTGTGTGTGTGTGTGTGTTGCTGGTGTTTGTGTGTGTGTGTGTGTGTTGTCGATGTGTGTGTGTGTGTGTTGTCGGTGTGTGTGTGTGTGTGTGTGTGTGTGTGTGTGTTGTCGGTGTGTGTGTGTGTTGTCGGTGTGTGTGTGTGTTGTCGGTGTGTGTGTGTGTGTGTGTTGTCGGTGTGTGTGTGTGTGTTGTCAGTGTGTGTGTGTGTGTGTTGTCGGTGTGTGTGTGTTTATGTGTTGTCGGTGTGTGTGTGTGTGTGTTGTCGGTGTGTGTGTGTGTGTGTGTTGTCGGTGTGTGTGTGTGTTGTCGGTGTGTGTGTGTGTGTTGTCGGTGTGTGTGTGTTGTCGGTGTGTGTGTGTGTGTGTGTTGTCGGTGTGTGTGTGTGTGTGTTGTCGGTGTGTGTGTGTGTGTTGTCGGTGTGTGTGTGTGTGTGTTGTCGGTGTGTGTGTGTGTGTGTTGTTGGTGTGTGTGTGTGTGTGTTGTCGGTGTGTGTGTGTGTTGTCGGTGTGTGTGTGTGTGTGTTGTGTGTGTGTGTGTTGTTTGTGTGTGTGTGTGTTGTCGGTGTGTGTGTGTGTGTTGTCGGTGTGTGTGTGTGTGTTGTCGGTGTGTGTGTGTGTGTGTTGTCGGTGTGTGTGTGTGTTGTCGGTGTGTGTGTGTGTGTGTGTGTGTGTGTTGTCGGTGTGTGTGTGTGTTGTCGGTGTGTATGTGTGTGTGTGTTGTCGGTGTGTGTGTGTGTGTGTTGTCGGTGTGTGTGTGTGTGTTGTCAGTGTGTGTGTGTGTGTGTGTTGTCGGTGTGTGTGTGTGTGTGTTGTCGGTGTGTGTGTGTGTTGTCGGTGTGTGTGTGTTGTCGGTGTGTGTGTGTGTGTGTTGTCGGTGTGTGTGTGTGTTGTGTGTGTGTGTGTTGTCGGTGTGTGTGTTGTCTGAGTGTGTGTGTGTGTGTGTGTGTTGTCGGTGTGTGTGTTGTCGGTGTGTGTGTGTGTGTGTGTTGTCGGTGTGTGTGTGTGTGTGTGTGTGTTGTCGGTGTGTGTGTGTGTGTGTTGTCGGTGTGTGTGTGTGTGTGTTGTCAGTGTGTGTGTGTGTGTTGTCGGTGTGTGTGTGTGTGTGTTGTCGGTGTGTGTGTGTTGTGGGTGTGTGTGTGTTTGTGTGTTGTCTGTGTGTGTGTGTGTGTTGCTGGTGTTTGTGTGTGTGTGTGTTGTCGATGTGTGTGTGTGTGTGTTGTCGGTGTGTGTGTGTGTGTGTGTGTGTGTGTTGTCGGTGTGTGTGTGTGTTGTCGGTGTGTGTGTGTGTTGTCGGTGTGTGTGTGTGTGTGTGTTGTCGGTGTGTGTGTGTGTTGTCAGTGTGTGTGTGTGTGTGTTGTCGGTGTGTGTTTGTTTATGTGTTGTCGGTGTGTGTGTGTGTGTGTTGTCGGTGTGTGTGTGTGTGTGTGTTGTCGGTGTGTGTGTGTGTTGTCGGTGTGTGTGTGTGTGTTGTCGGTGTGTGTGTGTTGTCGGTGTGTGTGTGTGTGTGTGTTGTCGGTGTGTGTGTGTGTGTGTTGTCGGTGTGTGTGTGTGTGTTGTCGGTGTGTGTGTGTGTGTGTTGTCGGTGTGTGTGTGTGTGTGTTGTCGGTGTGTGTGTGTGTGTGTTGTCAGTGTGTGTGTGTGTGTGTGTTGTCGGTGTGTGTGTGTGTTGTCGGTGTGTGTGTGTGTGTTGTCGGTGTGTGTGTGTGTGTGTTGTGTGTGTGTGTGTTGTTTGTGTGTGTGTGTGTTGTCGGTGTGTGTGTGTGTTGTCGGTGTGTGTGTGTGTGTTGTCGGTGTGTGTGTGTGTGTGTTGTCGGTGTGTGTGTGTGTTGTCGGTGTGTGTGTGTGTGTGTGTGTGTGTGTGTTGTCGGTGTGTGTGTGTGTTGTCGGTGTGTGTGTGTGTGTGTGTGTGTGTGTGTTGTCGGTGTGTGTGTGTGTGTTGTCAGTGTGTGTGTGTGTGTGTTGTCGGTGTGTGTGTGTGTGTGTTGTCAGTGTGTCTGTGTGTGTGTGTTGTCGGTGTGTGTGTGTGTGTGTGTGTTGTCGGTGTGTGTGTGTGTGTGTTGTCGGTGTGTGTGTGTTGTGGGTGTGTGTGTGTGTGTGTTGTCTGTGTGTGTGTGTGTGTTGCTGGTGTTTGTGTGTGTGTGTGTGTTGTCGATGTGTGTGTGTGTGTGTTGTCGGTGTGTGTGTGTGTGTGTGTGTGTGTGTGTGTGTTGTCGGTGTGTGTGTGTGTTGTCGGTGTGTGTGTGTGTGTGTGTTGTCGGTGTGTGTGTGTGTGTTGTCAGTGTGTGTGTGTGTGTGTTGTCGGTGTGTGTGTGTTTATGTGTTGTCGGTGTGTGTGTGTGTGTGTTGTCGGTGTGTGTGTGTGTGTGTGTTGTCGGTGTGTGTGTGTGTTGTCGGTGTGTGTGTGTGTGTTGTCGGTGTGTGTGTGTTGTCGGTGTGTGTGTGTGTGTGTTGTCGGTGTGTGTGTGTGTGTGTTGTCGGTGTGTGTGTGTGTGTTGTCGGTGTGTGTGTGTGTGTGTTGTCGGTGTGTGTGTGTGTGTGTTGTTGGTGTGTGTGTGTGTGTGTTGTCGGTGTGTGTGTGTGTGTGTTGTCGGTGTGTGTGTGTGTGTGTTGTGTGTGTGTGTGTTGTTTGTGTGTGTGTGTGTTGTCGGTGTGTGTGTGTGTGTGTGTTGTCGGTGTGTGTGTGTGTGTTGTCGGTGTGTGTGTGTGTGTGTTGTCGGTGTGTGTGTGTGTTGTCGGTGTGTGTGTGTGTGTGTGTGTGTGTGTGTTGTCGGTGTGTGTGTGTGTTGTCGGTGTGTATGTGTGTGTGTGTTGTCGGTGTGTGTGTGTGTGTGTTGTCGGTGTGTGTGTGTGTGTTGTCAGTGTGTGTGTGTGTGTGTTGTCGGTGTGTGTGTGTGTTGTCGGTGTGTGTGTGTGTTGTCGGTGTGTGTGTGTTGTCGGTGTGTGTGTGTGTGTGTTGTCGGTGTGTGTGTGTGTTGTGTGTGTGTGTGTTGTCGGTGTGTGTGTTGTCTGAGTGTGTGTGTGTGTGTGTGTGTTGTCGGTGTGTGTGTTGTCGGTGTGTGTGTGTGTGTGTGTTGTCGGTGTGTGTGTGTGTGTGTGTGTGTTGTCGGTGTGTGTGTGTGTGTGTTGTCGGTGTGTGTGTGTGTGTGTTGTCAGTGTGTGTGTGTGTGTTGTCGGTGTGTGTGTGTGTGTGTTGTCGGTGTGTTGTCGGTGTGTGTGTGTGTGTTGTCGGTGTGTGTGTGTGTGTGTTGTCGGTGTGTGTGTGTGTTTATGTGTTGTCGGTGTGTGTGTGTGTGTGTGTTGTCGGTGTGTGTGTGTGTGTTGTCGGTGTGTGTGTGTGTGTGTTGTCGGTGTGTTGTCGGTGTGTGTGTGTGTGTTGTCGGTGTGTGTGTGTGTGTGTTGTCGGTGTGTGTGTGTGTTTATGTGTTGTCGGTGTGTGTGTGTGTGTGTTGTCGGTGTGTGTGTGTGTTTATGTGTTGTCGGTGTGTGTGTGTGTGTGTGTTGTCGGTGTGTGTGTGTGTGTTGTCGGTGTGTGTGTGTGTGTGTGTTGTCGGTGTGTGTGTGTGTGTTGTCGGTGTGTGTGTGTGTTGTCGGTGTGTGTGTGTGTTGTCGGTGTGTGTGTGTGTGTGTGTGTGTGTTGTCGGTGTGTGTGTGTGTGTTGTCGGTGTGTGTGTGTGTTGTCGGTGTGTGTGTGTGTTTGTTGTCGGTGTGTGTGTGTTTATGTGTTGTCGGTGTGTGTGTGTGTGTGTTATCGGTGTGTGTGTGTGTGTGTGTTGTCGGTGTGTGTGTGTGTTGTCGGTGTGTGTGTGTGTGTTGTCGGTGTGTGTGTGTTGTCGGTGTGTGTGTGTGTGTTGTCGGTGTGTGTGTGTGTTGTCGGTGTGTGTGTGTGTGTGTGTTGTCAGTGTGTGTGTGTGTGTGTGTTGTCGGTGTGTGTGTGTGTGTGTGTGTGTGTTGTCGGTGTGTGTGTGTGTGTGTTTTCGGTGTGTGTGTGTGTGTGTTGTCGGTGTGTGTGTGTGTGTGTGTTGTCGGTGTGTGTGTGTGTTGTCGGTGTGTGTGTGTGTGTGTGTGTGTGTGTGTTGTCGGTGTGTGTGTGTGTGTGTTGTCGGTGTGTGTGTGTGTTGTCGGTGTGTGTGTGTGTGTGTTGTCGGTTTGTGTGTGTGTGTGTTGTCAGTGTGTGTGTGTGTGTGTTGTCGGTGTGTGTGTGTTTATGTGTTGTCGGTGTGTGTGTGTGTGTGTTGTCGGTGTGTGTGTGTGTGTGTGTTGTCGGTGTGTGTGTGTGTTGTCGGTGTGTGTGTGTGTGTTGTCGGTGTGTGTTGTCGGTGTGTGTGTGTGTGTGTGTTGTCGGTGTGTGTGTGTGTTTGTTGTCGGTGTGTGTGTGTGTGTGTGTTGTCAGTGTGTGTGTGTGTGTGTGTTGTCGGTGTGTGTGTGTGTGTGTGTTGTCGGTGTGTGTGTGTGTGTGTTTTCGGTGTGTGTGTGTGTGTTGTCGGTGTGTGTGTGTGTGTGTGTTGTCGGTGTGTGTGTGTGTGTGTTGTCGGTGTGTGTGTGTGTGTTGTCAGTGTGTGTGTGTGTGTGTTGTCGGTGTGTGTGTGTGTGTGTTGTCAGTGTGCGTGTGTGTGTGTTGTCGGTGTGTGTGTGTGTGTGTTGTCAGTGTGTCTGTGTGTGTGTGTTGTCGGTGTGTGTGTGTGTGTGTGTGTTGTCGGTGTGTGTGTGTGTGTGTTGTCGGTGTGTGTGTGTTGTGGGTGTGTGTGTGTGTGTGTTGTCTGTGTGTGTGTGTGTGTTGCTGGTGTTTGTGTGTGTGTGTGTGTTGTCGATGTGTGTGTGTGTGTGTTGTCGGTGTGTGTGTGTGTGTGTGTGTGTGTGTGTGTGTTGTCGGTGTGTGTGTGTGTTGTCGGTGTGTGTGTGTGTTGTCGGTGTGTGTGTGTGTGTGTGTTGTCGGTGTGTGTGTGTGTGTTGTCAGTGTGTGTGTGTGTGTGTTGTCGGTGTGTGTGTGTTTATGTGTTGTCGGTGTGTGTGTGTGTGTGTTGTCGGTGTGTGTGTGTGTGTGTGTTGTCGGTGTGTGTGTGTGTTGTCGGTGTGTGTGTGTGTGTTGTCGGTGTGTGTGTGTTGTCGGTGTGTGTGTGTGTGTGTGTTGTCGGTGTGTGTGTGTGTGTGTTGTCGGTGTGTGTGTGTGTGTTGTCGGTGTGTGTGTGTGTGTGTTGTCGGTGTGTGTGTGTGTGTGTTGTCGGTGTGTGTGTGTGTGTGTTGTCGGTGTGTGTGTGTGTGTGTTGTCGGTGTGTGTGTGTGTGTGTTGTGTGTGTGTGTGTTGTTTGTGTGTGTGTGTGTTGTCGGTGTGTGTGTGTGTGTGTGTGTGTTGTCGGTGTGTGTGTGTGTGTTGTCGGTGTGTGTGTGTGTGTGTTGTCGGTGTGTGTGTGTGTTGTCGGTGTGTGTGTGTGGTGTGTGTGTGTGTGTGTGTTGTCGGTGTGTGTGTGTGTTGTCGGTGTGTATGTGTGTGTGTGTTGTCGGTGTGTGTGTGTGTGTGTTGTCGGTGTGTGTGTGTGTGTTGTCAGTGTGTGTGTGTGTGTGTTGTCGGTGTGTGTGTGTGTGTGTTGTCAGTGTGTCTGTGTGTGTGTGTTGTCGGTGTGTGTGTGTGTGTGTGTGTTGTCGGTGTGTGTGTGTGTGTGTTGTCGGTGTGTGTGTGTTGTGGGTGTGTGTGTGTGTGTGTTGTCTGTGTGTGTGTGTGTGTTGCTGGTGTTTGTGTGTGTGTGTGTGTTGTCGATGTGTGTGTGTGTGTGTTGTCGGTGTGTGTGTGTGTGTGTGTGTGTGTGTGTGTGTTGTCGGTGTGTTGTCGGTGTGTGTGTGTGTGTTGTCGGTGTGTGTGTGTGTGTGTTGTCGGTGTGTGTGTGTGTTTATGTGTTGTCGGTGTGTGTGTGTGTGTGTGTTGTCGGTGTGTGTGTGTGTGTTGTCGGTGTGTGTGTGTGTGTGTTGTCGGTGTGTTGTCGGTGTGTGTGTGTGTGTTGTCGGTGTGTGTGTGTGTGTGTTGTCGGTGTGTGTGTGTGTTTATGTGTTGTCGGTGTGTGTGTGTGTGTGTTGTCGGTGTGTGTGTGTGTTGTCGGTGTGTGTGTGTGTGTGTGTGTGTGTGTGTGTGTGTTGTCGGTGTGTGTGTGTGTTGTCGGTGTGTATGTGTGTGTGTGTTGTCGGTGTGTGTGTGTGTGTGTTGTCGGTGTGTGTGTGTGTGTTGTCAGTGTGTGTGTGTGTGTGTTGTCGGTGTGTGTGTGTGTTGTCGGTGTGTGTGTGTGTTGTCGGTGTGTGTGTGTTGTCGGTGTGTGTGTGTGTGTGTTGTCGGTGTGTGTGTGTGTTGTGTGTGTGTGTGTTGTCGGTGTGTGTGTTGTCTGAGTGTGTGTGTGTGTGTGTGTGTTGTCGGTGTGTGTGTTGTCGGTGTGTGTGTGTGTGTGTGTTGTCGGTGTGTGTGTGTGTGTGTGTGTGTTGTCGGTGTGTGTGTGTGTGTGTTGTCGGTGTGTGTGTGTGTGTGTTGTCAGTGTGTGTGTGTGTGTTGTCGGTGTGTGTGTGTGTGTGTTGTCGGTGTGTTGTCGGTGTGTGTGTGTGTGTTGTCGGTGTGTGTGTGTGTGTGTTGTCGGTGTGTGTGTGTGTTTATGTGTTGTCGGTGTGTGTGTGTGTGTGTGTTGTCGGTGTGTGTGTGTGTGTTGTCGGTGTGTGTGTGTGTGTGTTGTCGGTGTGTTGTCGGTGTGTGTGTGTGTGTTGTCGGTGTGTGTGTGTGTGTGTTGTCGGTGTGTGTGTGTGTTTATGTGTTGTCGGTGTGTGTGTGTGTGTGTTGTCGGTGTGTGTGTGTGTTTATGTGTTGTCGGTGTGTGTGTGTGTGTGTTGTCGGTGTGTGTGTGTGTGTTGTCGGTGTGTGTGTGTGTGTGTGTTGTCGGTGTGTGTGTGTGTGTTGTAGGTGTGTGTGTGTGTTGTCGGTGTGTGTGTGTGTGTGTGTGTGTGTTGTCGGTGTGTGTGTGTGTGTTGTCGGTGTGTGTGTGTGTTGTCGGTGTGTGTGTGTGTTTGTTGTCGGTGTGTGTGTGTTTATGTGTTGTCGGTGTGTGTGTGTGTGTGTTATCGGTGTGTGTGTGTGTGTGTGTTGTCGGTGTGTGTGTGTGTTGTCGGTGTGTGTGTGTGTGTTGTCGGTGTGTGTGTGTTGTCGGTGTGTGTGTGTGTGTTGTCGGTGTGTGTGTGTGTGTGTTGTCGGTGTGTGTGTGTGTGTGTGTTGTCAGTGTGTGTGTGTGTGTGTGTTGTCGGTGTGTGTGTGTGTGTGTGTGTGTGTTGTCGGTGTGTGTGTGTGTGTGTTTTCGGTGTGTGTGTGTGTGTGTTGTCGGTGTGTGTGTGTGTGTGTGTTGTCGGTGTGTGTGTGTGTTGTCGGTGTGTGTGTGTGTGTGTGTGTGTGTGTGTGTTGTCGGTGTGTGTGTGTGTGTGTTGTCGGTGTGTGTGTGTGTTGTCGGTGTGTGTGTGTGTGTGTTGTCGGTTTGTGTGTGTGTGTGTTGTCAGTGTGTGTGTGTGTGTGTTGTCGGTGTGTGTGTGTTTATGTGTTGTCGGTGTGTGTGTGTGTGTGTTGTCGGTGTGTGTGTGTGTGTGTGTTGTCGGTGTGTGTGTGTGTTGTCGGTGTGTGTGTGTGTGTTGTCGGTGTGTGTTGTCGGTGTGTGTGTGTGTGTGTGTTGTCGGTGTGTGTGTGTGTGTGTTGTCGGTGTGTGTGTGTGTGTGTGTTGTCAGTGTGTGTGTGTGTGTGTGTTGTCGGTGTGTGTGTGTGTGTGTGTTGTCGGTGTGTGTGTGTGTGTGTTTTCGGTGTGTGTGTGTGTGTTGTCGGTGTGTGTGTGTGTGTGTGTTGTCGGTGTGTGTGTGTGTGTGTTGTCGGTGTGTGTGTGTGTGTTGTCAGTGTGTGTGTGTGTGTGTTGTCGGTGTGTGTGTGTGTGTGTTGTCAGTGTGTGTGTGTGTGTGTTGTCGGTGTGTGTGTGTGTGTGTTGTCAGTGTGTCTGTGTGTGTGTGTTGTCGGTGTGTGTGTGTGTGTGTGTGTTGTCGGTGTGTGTGTGTGTGTGTTGTCGGTGTGTGTGTGTTGTGGGTGTGTGTGTGTGTGTGTTGTCTGTGTGTGTGTGTGTGTTGCTGGTGTTTGTGTGTGTGTGTGTGTTGTCGATGTGTGTGTGTGTGTGTTGTCGGTGTGTGTGTGTGTGTGTGTGTGTGTGTGTGTGTTGTCGGTGTGTGTGTGTGTTGTCGGTGTGTGTGTGTGTTGTCGGTGTGTGTGTGTGTGTGTGTTGTCGGTGTGTGTGTGTGTGTTGTCAGTGTGTGTGTGTGTGTGTTGTCGGTGTGTGTGTGTTTATGTGTTGTCGGTGTGTGTGTGTGTGTGTTGTCGGTGTGTGTGTGTGTTGTCGGTGTGTGTGTGTGTTGTCGGTGTGTGTGTGTGTGTTGTCGGTGTGTGTGTGTTGTCGGTGTGTGTGTGTGTGTGTGTTGTCGGTGTGTGTGTGTGTGTGTTGTCGGTGTGTGTGTGTGTGTTGTCGGTGTGTGTGTGTGTGTGTTGTCGGTGTGTGTGTGTGTGTGTTGTCGGTGTGTGTGTGTGTGTGTTGTCGGTGTGTGTGTGTGTGTGTTGTCGGTGTGTGTGTGTGTGTGTTGTGTGTGTGTGTGTTGTTTGTGTGTGTGTGTGTTGTCGGTGTGTGTGTGTGTGTGTGTTGTCGGTGTGTGTGTGTGTGTTGTCGGTGTGTGTGTGTGTGTGTTGTCGGTGTGTGTGTGTGTTGTCGGTGTGTGTGTGTGTGTGTGTGTGTGTGTGTTGTCGGTGTGTGTGTGTGTTGTCGGTGTGTATGTGTGTGTGTGTTGTCGGTGTGTGTGTGTGTGTGTTGTCGGTGTGTGTGTGTGTGTTGTCAGTGTGTGTGTGTGTGTGTTGTCGGTGTGTGTGTGTGTGTGTTGTCAGTGTGTCTGTGTGTGTGTGTTGTCGGTGTGTGTGTGTGTGTGTGTGTTGTCGGTGTGTGTGTGTGTGTGTTGTCGGTGTGTGTGTGTTGTGGGTGTGTGTGTGTGTGTGTTGTCTGTGTGTGTGTGTGTGTTGCTGGTGTTTGTGTGTGTGTGTGTGTTGTCGATGTGTGTGTGTGTGTGTTGTCGGTGTGTGTGTGTGTGTGTGTGTGTGTGTGTGTGTGTGTTGTCGGTGTGTTGTCGGTGTGTGTGTGTGTGTTGTCGGTGTGTGTGTGTGTGTGTTGTCGGTGTGTGTGTGTGTTTATGTGTTGTCGGTGTGTGTGTGTGTGTGTGTTGTCGGTGTGTGTGTGTGTGTTGTCGGTGTGTGTGTGTGTGTGTTGTCGGTGTGTTGTCGGTGTGTGTGTGTGTGTTGTCGGTGTGTGTGTGTGTGTGTTGTCGGTGTGTGTGTGTGTTTATGTGTTGTCGGTGTGTGTGTGTGTGTGTTGTCGGTGTGTGTGTGTGTTTATGTGTTGTCGGTGTGTGTGTGTGTGTGTTGTCGGTGTGTGTGTGTGTGTTGTCGGTGTGTGTGTGTGTGTGTGTTGTCGGTGTGTGTGTGTGTGTTGTCGGTGTGTGTGTGTGTTGTCGGTGTGTGTGTGTGTTGTCGGTGTGTGTGTGTGTGTGTGTGTGTGTTGTCGGTGTGTGTGTGTGTGTTGTCGGTGTGTGTGTGTGTTGTCGGTGTGTGTGTGTGTTTGTTGTCGGTGTGTGTGTGTTTATGTGTTGTCGGTGTGTGTGTGTGTGTGTTGTCGGTGTGTGTGTGTGTGTGTGTTGTCGGTGTGTGTGTGTGTTGTCGGTGTGTGTGTGTGTGTTGTCGGTGTGTGTGTGTTGTCGGTGTGTGTGTGTGTGTTGTCGGTGTGTGTGTGTGTGTGTTGTCGGTGTGTGTGTGTGTGTGTGTTGTCAGTGTGTGTGTGTGTGTGTGTTGTCGGTGTGTGTGTGTGTGTGTGTGTGTGTTGTCGGTGTGTGTGTGTGTGTGTTTTCGGTGTGTGTGTGTGTGTGTTGTCGGTGTGTGTGTGTGTGTGTGTTGTCGGTGTGTGTGTGTGTTGTCGGTGTGTGTGTGTGTGTGTGTGTGTGTGTGTGTTGTCGGTGTGTGTGTGTGTGTGTTGTCGGTGTGTGTGTGTGTTGTCGGTGTGTGTGTGTGTGTGTTGTCGGTTTGTGTGTGTGTGTGTTGTCAGTGTGTGTGTGTGTGTGTTGTCGGTGTGTGTGTGTTTATGTGTTGTCGGTGTGTGTGTGTGTGTGTTGTCGGTGTGTGTGTGTGTGTGTGTTGTCGGTGTGTGTGTGTGTTGTCGGTGTGTGTGTGTGTGTTGTCGGTGTGTGTTGTCGGTGTGTGTGTGTGTGTTGTCGGTGTGTGTGTGTGTGTGTTGTCGGTGTGTGTGTGTGTGTGTGTTGTCAGTGTGTGTGTGTGTGTGTGTTGTCGGTGTGTGTGTGTGTGTGTGTTGTCGGTGTGTGTGTGTGTGTGTTTTCGTTGTGTGTGTGTGTGTTGTCGGTGTGTGTGTGTGTGTGTGTTGTCGGTGTGTGTGTGTGTGTGTTGTCGGTGTGTGTGTGTGTGTTGTCAGTGTGTGTGTGTGTGTGTTGTCGGTGTGTGTGTGTGTGTGTTGTCAGTGTGTCTGTGTGTGTGTGTTGTCGGTGTGTGTGTGTGTGTGTGTGTTGTCGGTGTGTGTGTGTGTGTGTTGTCGGTGTGTGTGTGTTGTGGGTGTGTGTGTGTGTGTGTTGTCTGTGTGTGTGTGTGTGTTGCTGGTGTTTGTGTGTGTGTGTGTGTTGTCGATGTGTGTGTGTGTGTGTTGTCGGTGTGTGTGTGTGTGTGTGTGTGTGTGTGTTGTCGGTGTGTGTGTGTGTTGTCGGTGTGTGTGTGTGTTGTCGGTGTGTGTGTGTGTGTGTGTTGTCGGTGTGTGTGTGTGTGTTGTCAGTGTGTGTGTGTGTGTGTTGTCGGTGTGTGTGTGTTTATGTGTTGTCGGTGTGTGTGTGTGTGTGTTGTCGGTGTGTGTGTGTGTGTGTGTTGTCGGTGTGTGTGTGTGTTGTCGGTGTGTGTGTGTGTGTTGTCGGTGTGTGTGTGTTGTCGGTGTGTGTGTGTGTGTGTGTTGTCGGTGTGTGTGTGTGTGTGTTGTCGGTGTGTGTGTGTGTGTTGTCGGTGTGTGTGTGTGTGTGTTGTCGGTGTGTGTGTGTGTGTGTTGTCGGTGTGTGTGTGTGTGTGTTGTCGGTGTGTGTGTGTGTGTGTTGTCGGTGTGTGTGTGTGTGTGTTGTGTGTGTGTGTGTTGTTTGTGTGTGTGTGTGTTGTCGGTGTGTGTGTGTGTGTGTGTTGTCGGTGTGTGTGTGTGTGTTGTCGGTGTGTGTGTGTGTGTGTTGTCGGTGTGTGTGTGTGTTGTCGGTGTGTGTGTGTGTGTGTGTGTGTGTGTGTTGTCGGTGTGTGTGTGTGTTGTCGGTGTGTATGTGTGTGTGTGTTGTCGGTGTGTGTGTGTGTGTGTTGTCGGTGTGTGTGTGTGTGTTGTCAGTGTGTGTGTGTGTGTGTGTTGTCGGTGTGTGTGTGTGTGTGTTGTCAGTGTGTCTGTGTGTGTGTGTTGTCGGTGTGTGTGTGTGTGTGTGTGTTGTCGGTGTGTGTGTGTGTGTGTTGTCGGTGTGTGTGTGTTGTGGGTGTGTGTGTGTGTGTGTTGTCTGTGTGTGTGTGTGTGTTGCTGGTGTTTGTGTGTGTGTGTGTGTTGTCGATGTGTGTGTGTGTGTGTTGTCGGTGTGTGTGTGTGTGTGTGTGTGTGTGTGTTGTCGGTGTGTGTGTGTGTTGTCGGTGTGTGTGTGTGTTGTCGGTGTGTGTGTGTGTGTGTGTTGTCGGTGTGTGTGTGTGTGTTGTCAGTGTGTGTGTGTGTGTGTTGTCGGTGTGTGTGTGTTTATGTGTTGTCGGTGTGTGTGTGTGTGTGTTGTCGGTGTGTGTGTGTGTGTGTGTTGTCGGTGTGTGTGTGTGTTGTCGGTGTGTGTGTGTGTGTTGTCGGTGTGTGTGTGTTGTCGGTGTGTGTGTGTGTGTGTGTTGTCGGTGTGTGTGTGTGTGTGTTGTCGGTGTGTGTGTGTGTGTGTTGTCGGTGTGTGTGTGTGTGTGTTGTCGGTGTGTGTGTGTGTGTGTTGTCGGTGTGTGTGTGTGTGTGTTGTCGGTGTGTGTGTGTGTGTGTTGTCGGTGTGTGTGTGTGTGTGTTGTGTGTGTGTGTGTTGTTTGTGTGTGTGTGTGTTGTCGGTGTGTGTGTGTGTGTGTGTTGTCGGTGTGTGTGTGTGTGTTGTCGGTGTGTGTGTGTGTGTGTTGTCGGTGTGTGTGTGTGTGTTGTCGGTGTGTGTGTGTGTGTGTGTGTGTGTGTGTGTTGTCGGTGTGTGTGTGTGTTGTCGGTGTGTATGTGTGTGTATGTTGTCGGTGTGTGTGTGTGTGTGTTGTCGGTGTGTGTGTGTGTGTTGTCAGTGTGTGTGTGTGTGTGTTGTCGGTGTGTGTGTGTGTGTGTTGTCGGTGTGTGTGTGTGTTGTCGGTGTGTGTGTGTGTTGTGTGTGTGTGTGTTGTCGGTGTGTGTGTTGTCTGAGTTTGTGTGTGTGTGTGTGTGTTGTCGGTGTGTGTGTTGTCGGTGTGTGTGTGTGTGTGTGTTGTCGGTGTGTGTGTGTGTGTGTGTGTGTTGTCGGTGTGTGTGTGTGTGTGTTGTCGGTGTGTGTGTGTGTGTGTTGTCAGTGTGTGTGTGTGTGTTGTCGGTGTGTGTGTGTGTGTGTGTTGTCGGTGTGTTGTCGGTGTGTGTGTGTGTGTTGTCGGTGTGTGTGTGTGTGTGTTGTCGGTGTGTGTGTGTGTTTATGTGTTGTCGGTGTGTGTGTGTGTGTGTGTTGTCGGTGTGTGTGTGTGTGTTGTCGGTGTGTGTGTGTGTGTGTTGTCGGTGTGTGTGTGTGTGTTGTCGGTGTGTGTGTGTGTGTGTGTTGTCGGTGTGTGTGTGTGTTTATGTGTTGTCGGTGTGTGTGTGTGTGTGTTGTCGGTGTGTGTGTGTGTTTATGTGTTGTCGGTGTGTGTGTGTGTGTGTTGTCGGTGTGTGTGTGTGTGTTGTCGGTGTGTGTGTGTGTGTGTGTTGTCGGTGTGTGTGTGTGTGTTGTCGGTGTGTGTGTGTGTTGTCGGTGTGTGTGTGTGTTGTCGGTGTGTGTGTGTGTGTGTGTGTGTTGTCGGTGTGTGTGTGTGTGTTGTCGGTGTGTGTGTGTGTTGTCGATGTGTGTGTGTTATTGTTGTCGGTGTGTGTGTGTTTATGTGTTGTCGGTGTGTGTGTGTGTGTGTTGTCGGTGTGTGTGTGTGTGTGTGTTGTCGGTGTGTGTGTGTGTTGTCGGTGTGTGTGTGTGTGTTGTCGGTGTGTGTGTGTTGTCGGTGTGTGTGTGTGTGTTGTCGGTGTGTGTGTGTGTGTGTTGTCGGTGTGTGTGTGTGTGTGTGTTGTCGGTGTGTGTGTGTGTGTGTGTGTGTGTTGTCGGTGTGTGTGTGTGTGTGTTTTCGGTGTGTGTGTGTGTGTGTTGTCGGTGTGTGTGTGTGTGTGTGTTGTCGGTGTGTGTGTGTGTTGTCGGTGTGTGTGTGTGTGTGTGTGTGTGTGTGTTGTCGGTGTGTGTGTGTGTGTGTTGTCGGTGTGTGTGTGTGTTGTCGGTGTGTGTGTGTGTGTGTGTTGTCGGTTTGTGTGTGTGTGTGTTGTCAGTGTGTGTGTGTGTGTGTTGTCGGTGTGTGTGTGTGTGTGTTGTCGGTGTGTGTGTGTGTTGTCGGTGTGTGTGTGTGTGTTGTCGGTGTGTGTTGTCGGTGTGTGTGTGTGTGTGTGTTGTCGGTGTGTGTGTGTGTGTGTTGTCGGTGTGTGTGTGTGTGTGTGTTGTCAGTGTGTGTGTGTGTGTGTGTTGTCGGTGTGTGTGTGTGTGTGTGTTGTCGGTGTGTGTGTGTGTGTGTTTTCGGTGTGTGTGTGTGTGTTGTCGGTGTGTGTGTGTGTGTGTGTTGTCGGTGTGTGTGTGTGTTGTCGGTGTGTGTGTGTGTGTGTGTGTGTGTGTGTGTTGTCGGTGTGTGTGTGTGTGTGTGTTGTCGGTGTGTGTGTGTGTGTGTTGTCAGTGTGTGTGTGTGTGTGTGTGTTGTCGGTGTGTGTGTGTGTTGTCGGTGTGTGTGTGTGTGTGTGTGTGTGTGTGTTGTCGGTGTGTGTGTGTGTGTGTTTTCGGTGTGTGTGTGTGTGTTGTCGGTGTGTGTGTGTGTGTGTGTTGTCGGTGTGTGTGTGTGTTGTCGGTGTGTGTGTGTGTGTGTGTGTGTGTTTTGTCGGTGTGTGTGTGTGTGTGTTGTCGGTGTGTGTGTGTGTTGTCGGTGTGTGTGTGTGTGTGTGTTGTCGGTTTGTGTGTGTGTGTGTTGTCAGTGTGTGTGTGTGTGTGTTGTCGGTGTGTGTGTTTATGTGTTGTCGGTGTGTGTGTGTGTGTGTTGTCGGTGTGTGTGTGTGTGTGTGTTGTCGGTGTGTGTGTGTGTTGTCGGTGTGTGTGTGTGTGTTGTCGGTGTGTGTTGTCGGTGTGTGTGTGTGTGTGTGTTGTCGGTGTGTGTGTGTGTGTGTTGTCGGTGTGTGTGTGTGTGTGTGTTGTCAGTGTGTGTGTGTGTGTGTGTTGTCGGTGTGTGTGTGTGTGTGTGTTGTCGGTGTGTGTGTGTGTGTGTTTTCGGTGTGTGTGTGTGTGTTGTCGGTGTGTGTGTGTGTGTGTGTGTTGTCGGTGTGTGTGTGTGTTGTCGGTGTGTGTGTGTGTGTGTGTGTGTGTGTTGTCGGTGTGTGTGTGTGTGTGTTGTCGGTGTGTGTGTGTGTGTGTTGTCAGTGTGTGTGTGTGTGTGTGTGTTGTCGGTGTGTGTGTGTGTGTTGTTGGTGTGTGTGTGTGTGTGTGTTGTCGGTGTGTGTGTGTTGTCGGTGTGTGTGTGTGTGTGTTGTCGGTGTGTGTGTGTGTGTGTTGTCTGTGTGTGTGTGTGTGTTGTCGGTGTGTGTGTGTGTGTGTTGTCGGTGTGTGTGTGTGTGTTGTCGGTGTGTGTGTGTGTGTGTTGTCGGTGTGTGTGTGTGTTGTCGGTGTGTGTGTGTGTGTGTGTGTGTGTGTGTGTGTTGTCGGTGTGTGTGTGTGTTGTCGGTGTGTATGTGTGTGTGTGTTGTCGGTGTGTGTGTGTGTGTGTTGTCGGTGTGTGTGTGTGTGTTGTCAGTGTGTGTGTGTGTGTGTTGTCGGTGTGTGTGTGTGTGTGTTGTCGGTGTGTGTGTGTGTTGTGTGTGTGTGTGTTGTCGGTGTGTGTGTTGTCTGAGTGTGTGTGTGTGTGTGTTGTCGGTGTGTGTGTGTTGTCGGTGTGTGTGTGTGTGTGTGTTGTCGGTGTGTGTGTGTGTGTGTGTTGTCGGTGTGTGTGTGTGTGTGTGTTGTCGGTGTGTGTGTGTGTGTTGTCAGTGTGTCTGTGTGTGTGTGTTGTCGGTGTGTGTGTGTGTGTGTTGTCGGTGTGTGTGTGTGTGTGTGTGTGTGTGTGTGTTGTCGGTGTGTGTGTGTGTGTGTGTGTGTTGTCGGTGTGTGTGTGTGTGTGTTGTCAGTGTGTCTGTGTGTGTGTGTTGTCGGTGTGTGTGTGTGTGTGTTGTCGGTGTGTGTGTGTGTTGTCGGTGTGTATGTGTGTGTGTGTTGTCGGTGTGTGTGTGTGTGTGTTGTCGGTGTGTGTGTGTGTGTTGTCAGTGTGTGTGTGTGTGTGTTGTCGGTGTGTGTGTGTGTGTGTTGTCGGTGTGTGTGTGTGTTGTCGGTGTGTGTGTGTTGTCGGTGTGTGTGTGTGTGTGTTGTCGGTGTGTGTGTGTGTTGTGTGTGTGTGTGTTGTCGGTGTGTGTGTTGTCTGAGTGTGTGTGTGTGTGTGTGTGTTGTCGGTGTGTGTGTTGTCGGTGTGTGTGTGTGTGTTGTCGGTGTGTGTGTGTGTGTGTGTGTGTTGTCGGTGTGTGTGTGTGTGTGTTGTCGGTGTGTGTGTGTGTGTGTTGTCAGTGTGTGTGTGTGTGTGTGTTGTCGGTGTGTGTGTGTGTGTGTTGTCGGTGTGTGTGTGTGTTTTTGTGTTGTTGGTGTATGTGTGTTGTGGGTGTGTGTGTGTGTGTGTTGTCGGTGTGGGTGTGTGTGTTGCTGGTGTTTGTGTGTGTGTGTGTTGTCGATGTGTGTGTGTGTGTGTTGTCGGTGTGTGTGTGTGTGTGTGTGTGTGTGTGTGTGTGTGTGTGTGTGTGTGTGTGTGTGTGTTGTCGGTGTGTGTGTGTGTGTGTGTTGTCGGTGTGTGTGTGTGTGTTGTGTGTGTGTGTGTGTTGTCGGTGTGTGTGTGTGTGTGTTGTCGGTGTGTGTGTGTGTGTGTTGTCGGTGTGTGTGTGTGTGTGTTGTCGGTGTGTGTGTGTGTGTGTTGTGTGTGTGTGTGTTGTTTGTGTGTGTGTGTGTTGTCGGTGTGTGTGTGTGTGTGTTGTCGGTGTGTGTGTGTGTGTGTGTGTGTGTGTGTGTGTGTGTGTGTGTGTGTGTGTTGTCGGTGTGTGTGTGTGTGTGTGTTGTCGGTGTGTGTGTGTGTGTTGCCGGTGTGTGTGTGTGTGTTGTCTGTGTGTGTGTGTGTGTGTTGTCGGTGTGTGTGTGTGTGTGTTGTCGGTGTGTGTGTGTGTGTGTTGTCGGTGTGTGTGTGTTGTCGGTGTGTGTGTGTGTGTGTTGTCGGTGTGTTGTCGGTGTGTGTGTGTGTGTTGTCGGTGTGTGTGTGTGTTGTCGGTGTGTGTGTGTTTATGTGTTGTCGGTGTGTGTGTGTGTGTGTTGTCGGTGTGTGTGTGTGTTTATGTGTTGTCGGTGTGTGTGTGTGTGTTGTCGGTGTGTGTGTGTGTGTTGTCGGTGTGTGTGTGTGTGTGTGTTGTCGGTGTGTGTGTGTGTGTTGTCGGTGTGTGTGTGTGTTGTCGGTGTGTGTGTGTGTTGTCGGTGTGTGTGTGTGTTGTCGGTGTGTGTGTGTGTGTTGTCGGTGTGTGTGTGTGTTGTCGGTGTGTGTGTGTGTGTGTGTGTTGTCGGTGTGTGTGTGTGTGTGTTGTCAGTGTGTGTGTGTGTGTGTTGTCGGTGTGTGTGTGTTTATGTGTTGTCGGTGTGTGTGTGTGTGTGTTGTCGGTGTGTGTGTGTGTGTGTGTTGTCGGTGTGTGTGTGTGTTGTCGGTGTGTGTGTGTGTGTTGTCGGTGTGTGTGTGTTGTCGGTGTGTGTGTGTGTGTGTGTTGTCGGTGTGTGTGTGTGTGTGTTGTCGGTGTGTGTGTGTGTTGTCGGTGTGTGTGTGTGTGTGTTGTCGGTGTGTGTGTGTGTGTGTGTTGTCGGTGTGTGTGTGTGTGTTGTCGGTGTGTGTTTGTGTTTATGTGTTGTCGGTGTGTGTGTGTGTGTTGTCGGTGTGTGTGTGTGTGTGTGTTGTCGGTGTGTGTGTGTGTGTGTTGTCAGTGTGTGTGTGTGTGTGTTGTCGGTGTGTGTGTGTTTATGTGTTGTCGGTGTGTGTGTGTGTGTGTTGTCGGTGTGTGTGTGTGTGTGTGTTGTCGGTGTGTGTGTGTGTTGTCGGTGTGTGTGTGTTGTCGGTGTGTGTGTGTTGTCGGTGTGTGTGTGTGTGTGTTGTCGGTGTGTGTGTGTGTGTTGTCGGTGTGTGTGTGTGTGTGTTGTCGGTGTGTGTGTGTGTGTGTTGTCGGTGTGTGTGTGTGTGTGTGTGTTGTCGGTGTGTGTGTGTGTTGTGTGTGTGTGTGTTGTTTGTGTGTGTGTGTGTTGTCGGTGTGTGTGTGTGTGTTGTCGGTGTGTGTGTGTGTGTGTGTGTGTGTATGTGTGTGTGTGTGTGTGTGTGTGTGTGTGTGTGTGTGTTGTCGGTGTGTGTGTGTGTGTGTGTTGTCGGTGTGTGTGTGTGTGTTGCCGGTGTGTGTGTGTGTGTTGTCGGTGTGTGTGTGTGTTGTCGGTGTGTGTGTGTGTGTGTTGTCGGTGTGTGTGTGTGTGTGTGTTGTCGGTGTGTGTGTGTGTGTTGTCGGTGTGTGTGTGTGTGTGTTGTCGGTGTGTTGTCGGTGTGTGTGTGTGTGTTGTCGGTGTGTGTGTGTGTGTGTTGTCGGTGTGTGTGTGTGTTTATGTGTTGTCGGTGTGTGTGTGTGTGTGTTGTCGGTGTGTGTGTGTGTTTATGTGTTGTCGGTGTGTGTGTGTGTGTGTTGTCGGTGTGTGTGTGTGTGTTGTCGGTGTGTGTGTGTGTGTGTGTTGTCGGTGTGTGTGTGTGTGTTGTCGGTGTGTGTGTTTGTGTTGTCGGTGTGTGTGTGTGTTGTCGGTGTGTGTGTGTGTGTGTGTGTGTTGTCGGTGTGTGTGTGTGTGTTGTCGGTGTGTGTGTGTGTTGTCGGTGTGTGTGTGTGTGTGTTGTCGGTGTGTGTGTGTTTATGTGTTGTCGGTGTGTGTGTGTGTGTGTTGTCGGTGTGTGTGTGTGTGTGTGTTGTCGGTGTGTGTGTGTGTTGTCGGTGTGTGTGTGTGTGTTGTCGGTGTGTGTGTGTTGTCGGTGTGTGTGTGTGTGTGTTGTCGGTGTGTGTGTGTGTGTGTTGTCGGTGTGTGTGTGTGTGTGTGTTGTCAGTGTGTGTGTGTGTGTGTGTTGTCGGTGTGTGTGTGTGTGTGTTTGTGTTGTCGGTGTGTGTGTGTGTGTGTTTTCGGTGTGTGTGTGTGTGTGTTGTCGGTGTGTGTGTGTGTGTGTTGTCGGTGTGTGTGTGTGTTGTCGGTGTGTGTGTGTGTGTGTGTGTGTGTGTGTGTGTGTTGTCGGTGTGTGTGTGTGTGTGTTGTCGGTGTGTGTGTGTGTGTGTTGTCAGTGTGTGTGTGTGTGTGTGTTGTCGGTGTGTCTGTGTGTGTGTTGTTGGTGTGTGTGTGTGTGTGTGTTGTCGGTGTGTGTGTGTTG
This sequence comes from Salmo salar, assembly GCF_965601325.2. NCBI lineage: Eukaryota > Metazoa > Chordata > Actinopteri > Salmoniformes > Salmonidae > Salmo > Salmo salar. Next base: position 682,298 of record NW_027675393.1, read on the forward strand.
TCGGTGTGTGTGTGTGTGTGTTGTCGGTGTGTGTGTGTGTTGTCTGTGTGTGTGTGTGTGTTGTCGGTGTGTGTGTGTGTGTGTTGTCGGTGTGTGTGTGTGTGTTGTCGGTGTGTGTGTGTGTGTGTTGTCGGTGTGTGTGTGTGTTGTCGGTGTGTGTGTGTGTGTGTGTGTGTGTGTGTTGTCGGTGTGTGTGTGTGTTGTCGGTGTGTATGTGTGTGTGTGTTGTCGGTGTGTGTGTGTGTGTGTTGTCGGTGTGTGTGTGTGTGTTGTCAGTGTGTGTGTGTGTGTGTTGTCGGTGTGTGTGTGTGTGTGTTGTCGGTGTGTGTGTGTGTTGTGTGTGTGTGTGTTGTCGGTGTGTGTGTTGTCTGAGTGTGTGTGTGTGTGTGTTGTCGGTGTGTGTGTGTTGTCGGTGTGTGTGTGTGTGTGTGTTGTCGGTGTGTGTGTGTGTGTGTGTTGTCGGTGTGTGTGTGTGTGTGTGTTGTCGGTGTGTGTGTGTGTGTGTTGTCAGTGTGTCTGTGTGTGTGTGTTGTCGGTGTGTGTGTGTGTGTGTTGCCGGTGTGTGTGTGTGTGTGTTGTCGGTGTGTGTGTGTTGTGGGTGTGTGTGTGTGTGTGTTGTCTGTGTGTGTGTTTGTGTTGCTGGTGTTTGTGTGTGTGTGTGTGTTGTCGATGTGTGTGTGTGTGTGTTGTCGGTGTGTGTGTGTGTGTGTGTGTGTGTGTGTGTGTGTGTTGTCGGTGTGTGTGTGTGTTGTCGGTGTGTGTGTGTGTTGTCGGTGTGTGTGTGTGTGTGTGTTGTCGGTGTGTGTGTGTGTGTTGTCAGTGTGTGTGTGTGTGTGTTGTCGGTGTGTGTGTGTTTATGTGTTGTCGGTGTGTGTGTGTGTGTGTTGTCGGTGTGTGTGTGTGTGTGTGTTGTCGGTGTGTGTGTTGTCTGAGTGTGTGTGTGTGTGTGTGTGTTGTCGGTGTGTGTGTTGTCGGTGTGTGTGTGTGTGTTGTCGGTGTGTGTGTGTGTGTGTTGCCGGTGTGTGTGTGTGTGTGTTGTCGGTGTGTGTGTGTTGTGGGTGTGTGTGTGTGTGTGTTGTCTGTGTGTGTGTTTGTGTTGCTGGTGTTTGTGTGTGTGTGTGTGTTGTCGATGTGTGTGTGTGTGTGTTGTCGGTGTGTGTGTGTGTGTGTGTGTGTGTGTGTGTGTGTGTTGTCGGTGTGTGTGTGTGTTGTCGGTGTGTGTGTGTGTTGTCGGTGTGTGTGTGTGTGTTGTCAGTGTGTGTGTGTGTGTGTTGTCGGTGTGTGTGTGTTTATGTGTTGTCGGTGTGTGTGTGTGTGTGTTGTCGGTGTGTGTGTGTGTGTGTGTTGTCGGTGTGTGTGTGTGTTGTCGGTGTGTGTGTGTGTGTTGTCGGTGTGTGTGTGTTGTCGGTGTGTGTGTGTGTGTGTGTTGTCGGTGTGTGTGTGTGTGTGTTGTCGGTGTGTGTGTGTGTGTTGTCGGTGTGTGTGTGTGTGTGTTGTCGGTGTGTGTGTGTGTGTGTTGTCGGTGTGTGTGTGTGTGTGTTGTCGGTGTGTGTGTGTGTTGTGTGTGTGTGTGTTGTCGGTGTGTGTGTTGTCTGAGTGTGTGTGTGTGTGTGTTGTCGGTGTGTGTGTGTTGTCGGTGTGTGTGTGTGTGTGTGTTGTCGGTGTGTGTGTGTGTGTGTGTGTGTGTGTTGTCGGTGTGTGTGTGTGTGTGTGTGTGTTGTCGGTGTGTGTGTGTGTGTGTTGTCAGTGTGTCTGTGTGTGTGTGTTGTCGGTGTGTGTGTGTGTGTGTTGTCGGTGTGTGTGTGTGTGTGTTGTCGGTGTGTGTGTGTTGTGGGTGTGTGTGTGTGTGTGTTGTCTGTGTGTGTGTGTGTGTTGCTGGTGTTTGTGTGTGTGTGTGTGTTGTCGATGTGTGTGTGTGTGTGTTGTCGGTGTGTGTGTGTGTGTGTGTGTGTGTGTGTGTTGTCGGTGTGTGTGTGTGTTGTCGGTGTGTGTGTGTGTTGTCGGTGTGTGTGTGTGTGTGTGTTGTCGGTGTGTGTGTGTGTGTTGTCAGTGTGTGTGTGTGTGTGTTGTCGGTGTGTGTGTGTTTATGTGTTGTCGGTGTGTGTGTGTGTGTGTTGTCGGTGTGTGTGTGTGTGTTGTCGGTGTGTGTGTGTGTTGTCGGTGTGTGTGTGTGTGTTGTCGGTGTGTGTGTGTGTTGTCGGTGTGTGTGTGTGTGTGTGTTGTCGGTGTGTGTGTGTGTTGTCGGTGTGTGTGTGTGTTGTCGGTGTGTGTGTGTGTGTGTGTTGTCGGTGTGTGTGTGTGTGTGTTGTCAGTGTGTGTGTGTGTGTGTTGTCGGTGTGTGTGTGTTTATGTGTTGTCGGTGTGTGTGTGTGTTGTCGGTGTGTGTGTGTGTGTTGTCGGTGTGTGTGTGTTGTCGGTGTGTGTGTGTGTGTGTGTTGTCGGTGTGTGTGTGTGTGTGTTGTCGGTGTGTGTGTGTGTGTTGTCGGTGTGTGTGTGTGTGTGTTGTCGGTGTGTGTGTGTGTGTGTTGTCGGTGTGTGTGTGTGTGTGTTGTCGGTGTGTGTGTGTGTTGTGTGTGTGTGTGTTGTCGGTGTGTGTGTTGTCTGAGTGTGTGTGTGTGTGTGTTGTCGGTGTGTGTGTGTTGTCGGTGTGTGTGTGTGTGTGTGTTGTCGGTGTGTGTGTGTGTGTGTGTGTGTGTGTGTGTTGTCGGTGTGTGTGTGTGTGTGTGTTGTCGGTGTGTGTGTGTGTGTGTTGTCAGTGTGTCTGTGTGTGTGTGTTGTCGGTGTGTGTGTGTGTGTGTTGTCGGTGTGTGTGTGTGTGTGTTGTCGGTGTGTGTGTGTTGTGGGTGTGTGTGTGTGTGTGTTGTCTGTGTGTGTGTGTGTGTTGCTGGTGTTTGTGTGTGTGTGTGTGTTGTCGATGTGTGTGTGTGTGTGTTGTCGGTGTGTGTGTGTGTGTGTGTGTGTGTGTGTGTTGTCGGTGTGTGTGTGTGTTGTCGGTGTGTGTGTGTGTTGTCGGTGTGTGTGTGTGTGTGTGTTGTCGGTGTGTGTGTGTGTGTTGTCAGTGTGTGTGTGTGTGTGTTGTCGGTGTGTGTGTGTGTGTGTTGTCGGTGTGTGTGTGTGTGTGTTGTCGGTGTGTGTGTGTGTTGTCGGTGTGTGTGTGTGTGTTGTCGGTGTGTGTGTGTGTTGTCGGTGTGTGTGTGTGTGTTGTCGGTGTGTGTGTGTGTGTGTTGTCGGTGTGTGTGTGTGTGTGTTGTCGGTGTGTGTGTGTGTGTGTTGTCGGTGTGTGTGTGTGTGTGTTGTCGGTGTGTGTGTGTGTGTGTTGTGTGTGTGTGTGTTGTTTGTGTGTGTGTGTGTTGTCGGTGTGTGTGTGTGTGTGTTGTCGGTGTGTGTGTGTGTGTTGTCGGTGTGTGTGTGTGTGTGTTGTCGGTGTGTGTGTGTGTTGTCGGTGTGTGTGTGTGTGTGTGTGTGTGTGTGTGTGTGTTGTCGGTGTGTGTGTGTGTTGTCGGTGTGTATGTGTGTGTGTGTTGTCGGTGTGTGTGTGTGTGTTGTCAGTGTGTGTGTGTGTGTGTTGTCGGTGTGTGTGTGTGTGTGTTGTCGGTGTGTGTGTGTGTTGTCGGTGTGTGTGTGTTGTCGGTGTGTGTGTGTGTGTGTTGTCGGTGTGTGTGTGTGTTGTGTGTGTGTGTGTTGTCGGTGTGTGTGTTGTCTGAGTGTGTGTGTGTGTGTGTGTGTTGTCGGTGTGTGTGTTGTCGGTGTGTGTGTGTGTGTTGTCGGTGTGTGTGTGTGTGTGTGTGTGTTGTCGGTGTGTGTGTGTGTGTGTTGTCGGTGTGTGTGTGTGTGTGTTGTCAGTGTGTGTGTGTGTGTGTGTTGTCGGTGTGTGTGTGTGTGTGTTGTCGGTGTGTGTGTGTGTTTTTGTGTTGTTGGTGTATGTGTGTTGTGGGTGTGTGTGTGTGTGTGTTGTCGGTGTGGGTGTGTGTGTTGCTGGTGTTTGTGTGTGTGTGTGTTGTCGATGTGTGTGTGTGTGTGTGTGTTGTCGGTGTGTGTGTGTGTGTGTGTGTGTGTGTGTGTGTGTGTGTGTGTGTGTGTGTGTGTGTGTGTGTTGTCGGTGTGTGTGTGTGTGTGTGTTGTCGGTGTGTGTGTGTGTGTTGTGTGTGTGTGTGTGTTGTCGGTGTGTGTGTGTGTGTGTTGTCGGTGTGTGTGTGTGTGTGTTGTCGGTGTGTGTGTGTGTGTGTTGTCGGTGTGTGTGTGTGTGTGTTGTGTGTGTGTGTGTTGTTTGTGTGTGTGTGTGTTGTCGGTGTGTGTGTGTGTGTGTTGTCGGTGTGTGTGTGTGTGTGTGTTGTCGGTGTGTGTGTGTGTGTTGCCGGTGTGTGTGTGTGTGTTGTCTGTGTGTGTGTGTGTGTGTTGTCGGTGTGTGTGTGTGTGTGTTGTCGGTGTGTGTGTGTGTGTGTTGTCGGTGTGTGTGTGTTGTCGGTGTGTGTGTGTGTGTGTTGTCGGTGTGTTGTCGGTGTGTGTGTGTGTGTTGTCGGTGTGTGTGTGTGTGTTGTCGGTGTGTGTGTGTTTATGTGTTGTCGGTGTGTGTGTGTGTGTGTTGTCGGTGTGTGTGTGTGTTTATGTGTTGTCGGTGTGTGTGTGTGTGTTGTCGGTGTGTGTGTGTGTGTTGTCGGTGTGTGTGTGTGTGTGTGTTGTCGGTGTGTGTGTGTGTGTTGTCGGTGTGTGTGTGTGTTGTCGGTGTGTGTGTGTGTTGTCGGTGTGTGTGTGTGTTGTCGGTGTGTGTGTGTGTGTTGTCGGTGTGTGTGTGTGTTGTCGGTGTGTGTGTGTGTGTGTGTGTTGTCGGTGTGTGTGTGTGTGTGTTGTCAGTGTGTGTGTGTGTGTGTTGTCGGTGTGTGTGTGTTTATGTGTTGTCGGTGTGTGTGTGTGTGTGTTGTCGGTGTGTGTGTGTGTGTGTGTTGTCGGTGTGTGTGTGTGTTGTCGGTGTGTGTGTGTGTGTTGTCGGTGTGTGTGTGTTGTCGGTGTGTGTGTGTGTGTGTGTTGTCGGTGTGTGTGTGTGTGTGTTGTCGGTGTGTGTGTGTGTTGTCGGTGTGTGTGTGTGTGTGTTGTCGGTGTGTGTGTGTGTGTGTGTTGTCGGTGTGTGTGTGTGTGTTGTCGGTGTGTGTTTGTGTTTATGTGTTGTCGGTGTGTGTGTGTGTGTTGTCGGTGTGTGTGTGTGTGTGTGTTGTCGGTGTGTGTGTGTGTGTGTTGTCAGTGTGTGTGTGTGTGTGTTGTCGGTGTGTGTGTGTTTATGTGTTGTCGGTGTGTGTGTGTGTGTGTTGTCGGTGTGTGTGTGTGTGTGTGTTGTCGGTGTGTGTGTGTGTTGTCGGTGTGTGTGTGTTGTCGGTGTGTGTGTGTTGTCGGTGTGTGTGTGTGTGTGTTGTCGGTGTGTGTGTGTGTGTTGTCGGTGTGTGTGTGTGTGTGTTGTCGGTGTGTGTGTGTGTGTGTTGTCGGTGTGTGTGTGTGTGTGTGTGTTGTCGGTGTGTGTGTGTGTTGTGTGTGTGTGTGTTGTTTGTGTGTGTGTGTGTTGTCGGTGTGTGTGTGTGTGTTGTCGGTGTGTGTGTGTGTGTGTGTGTGTGTATGTGTGTGTGTGTGTGTGTGTGTGTGTGTGTGTGTGTGTGTTGTCGGTGTGTGTGTGTGTGTGTGTTGTCGGTGTGTGTGTGTGTGTTGCCGGTGTGTGTGTGTGTGTTGTCGGTGTGTGTGTGTGTTGTCGGTGTGTGTGTGTGTGTGTGTGTTGTCGGTGTGTGTGTGTGTGTGTGTTGTCGGTGTGTGTGTGTGTGTTGTCGGTGTGTGTGTGTGTGTGTTGTCGGTGTGTTGTCGGTGTGTGTGTGTGTGTTGTCGGTGTGTGTGTGTGTGTGTTGTCGGTGTGTGTGTGTGTTTATGTGTTGTCGGTGTGTGTGTGTGTGTGTTGTCGGTGTGTGTGTGTGTTTATGTGTTGTCGGTGTGTGTGTGTGTGTGTTGTCGGTGTGTGTGTGTGTGTTGTCGGTGTGTGTGTGTGTGTGTGTTGTCGGTGTGTGTGTGTGTGTTGTCGGTGTGTGTGTGTGTTGTCGGTGTGTGTGTGTGTTGTCGGTGTGTGTGTGTGTGTGTGTGTGTTGTCGGTGTGTGTGTGTGTGTTGTCGGTGTGTGTGTGTGTTGTCGGTGTGTGTGTGTGTGTGTTGTCGGTGTGTGTGTGTTTATGTGTTGTCGGTGTGTGTGTGTGTGTGTTGTCGGTGTGTGTGTGTGTGTGTGTTGTCGGTGTGTGTGTGTGTTGTCGGTGTGTGTGTGTGTGTTGTCGGTGTGTGTGTGTTGTCGGTGTGTGTGTGTGTGTGTGTTGTCGGTGTGTGTGTGTGTGTGTTGTCGGTGTGTGTGTGTGTGTGTTTTGTCAGTGTGTGTGTGTGTGTGTGTTGTCGGTGTGTGTGTGTGTGTGTTTGTGTTGTCGGTGTGTGTGTGTGTGTGTTTTCGGTGTGTGTGTGTGTGTGTTGTCGGTGTGTGTGTGTGTGTGTGTTGTCGGTGTGTGTGTGTGTTGTCGGTGTGTGTGTGTGTGTGTGTGTGTGTGTGTGTGTGTTGTCGGTGTGTGTGTGTGTGTGTTGTCGGTGTGTGTGTGTGTGTGTTGTCAGTGTGTGTGTGTGTGTGTGTTGTCGGTGTGTCTGTGTGTGTGTTGTTGGTGTGTGTGTGTGTGTGTGTTGTCGGTGTGTGTGTGTTGTCGGTGTGTGTGTGTGTGTGTTGTCGGTGTGTGTGTGTGTTGTCTGTGTGTGTGTGTGTGTTGTCGGTGTGTGTGTGTTTATGTGTTATAGGTGTGTGTGTGTGTGTTGTCGGTGTGTGTGTGTGTGTTGTAGGTGTGTGTGTGTTGTCGGTGTGTGTGTGTGTTGTCGGGTGTGTGTGTGTGTGTGTGTGTGTGTGTGTGTGTGTGTGTGTGTGTGTGTATGTGTGTTGTCGTTGTGTGTGTGTGTTGTCGGTGTGTATGTGTGTGTGTGTTTTCGGTGTGTGTGTGTGTGTGTTGTGTGTGTGTGTGTTGTTTGTGTGTGTGTGTGTTGTCGGTGTGTGTGTGTGTGTTGTCGGTGTGTGTGTGTGTGTGTGTGTGTGTATGTGTGTGTGTGTGTGTGTGTGTGTGTGTGTGTGTGTGTTGTCGGTGTGTGTGTGTGTGTGTTGTCGGTGTGTGTGTGTGTGTTGCCGCTGTGTGTGTGTGTGTTGTCGGTGTCTGTGTGTGTTGTCGGTGTGTGTGTGTGTGTGTGTTGTCGGTGTGTGTGTGTGTGTGTGTTGTCGGTGTATGTGTGTGTGTTGTCGGTGTGTGTGTGTGTGTGTTGTCGGTGTGTTGTCGGTGTGTGTGTGTGTGTTGTCGGTGTGTGTGTGTGTGTGTTGTCGGTGTGTGTGTGTGTTTATGTGTTGTCGGTGTGTGTGTGTGTGTGTGTTGTCGGTGTGTGTGTGTGTTTATGTGTTGTCGGTGTGTGTGTGTGTGTGTTGTCGGTGTGTGTGTGTGTGTTGTCGGTGTGTGTGTGTGTGTGTGTTGTCGGTGTGTGTGTGTGTGTGTTGTCGGTGTGTGTGTGTGTTGTCGATGTGTGTGTGTGTTGTCGGTGTGTGTGTGTGTGTGTGTGTGTTGTCGGTGTGTGTGTGTGTGTTGTCGGTGTGTGTGTGTGTTGTCGGTGTGTGTGTGTGTGTGTGTTGTCAGTGTGTGTGTGTTTATGTGTTGTCGGTGTGTGTGTGTGTGTGTTGTCGGTGTGTGTGTGTGTGTTGTCGGTGTGTGTGTGTGTTGTCGGTGTGTGTGTGTGTGTTGTCGGTGTGTGTGTGTTGTCGGTGTGTGTGTGTGTGTGTGTTGTCGGTGTGTGTGTGTGTGTGTTGTCGGTGTGTGTGTGTGTGTGTGTTGTCAGTGTGTGTGTGTGCGTGTGTTGTCGGTGTGTGTGTGTGTGTGTGTGTGTTGTCGGTGTGTGTGTGTGTGTGTGTTTTCGGTGTGTGTGTGTGTGTTGTCGGTGTGTGTGTGTGTGTGTGTTGTCGGTGTGTGTGTGTGTTGTCGGTGTGTGTGTGTGTGTGTGTGTGTGTGTGTGTGTTGTCGGTGTGTGTGTGTGTGTGTTGTCGGTGTGTGTGTGTGTGTGTGTTGTCAGTGTGTGTGTGTGTGTGTGTTGTCGGTGTGTCTGTGTGTGTGTTGTTGGTGTGTGTGTGTGTGTGTGTTGTCGGTGTGTGTGTGTTGTCGGTGTGTGTGTGTGTTTATGTGTTGTCGGTGTGTGTGTGTGTGTGTTGTCGGTGTGTGTGTGTGTGTTGTCGGTGTGTGTGTGTGTGTGTGTTGTCGGTGTGTGTGTGTGTGTTGTCGGTGTGTGTGTGTGTTGTCGGTGTGTGTGTGTGTTGTCGGTGTGTGTGTGTGTGTGTGTTGTCGGTGTGTGTGTGTGTGTTGTCGGTGTGTGTGTGTGTTGTCGGTGTGTGTGTGTGTGTGTTGTCGGTGTGTGTGTGTTTATGTGTTGTCGGTGTGTGTGTGTGTGTGTTGTCGGTGTGTGTGTGTGTGTGTGTTGTCGGTGTGTGTGTGTGTTGTCGGTGTGTGTGTGTGTTGTCGGTGTGTGTGTGTGTGTGTGTTGTCAGTGTGTGTGTGTGTGTGTGTTGTCGGTGTGTGTGTGTGTGTGTGTGTGTGTTGTCGGTGTGTGTGTGTGTGTGTGTTTTCGGTGTGTGTGTGTGTGTGTTGTCGGTGTGTGTGTGTGTGTGTGTGTGTTGTCGGTGTGTGTGTGTGTTGTCGGTGTGTGTGTGTGTGTGTGTGTGTGTGTGTGTGTGTGTTGTCGGTGTGTGTGTGTGTGTGTTGTCGGTGTGTGTGTGTGTTGTCGGTGTGTGTGTGTGTGTGTTGTCGGTGTGTGTGTGTGTGTGTTGTCAGTGTGTGTGTGTGTGTGTTGTCGGTGTGTGTGTGTTTATGTGTTGTCGGTGTGTGTGTGTGTTGTCGGTGTGTGTGTGTGTGTGTGTTGTCGGTGTGTGTGTGTGTTGTCGGTGTGTGTGTGTGTGTTGTCGGTGTGTGTTGTCGGTGTGTGTGTGTGTGTGTGTTGTCGGTGTGTGTGTGTGTGTGTTGTCGGTGTGTGTGTGTGTGTTGTCAGTGTGTGTGTGTGTGTGTGTTGTCGGTGTGTGTGTGTGTGTGTTGTCGGTGTGTGTGTGTGTGTGTTTTCGGTGTGTGTGTGTGTGTTGTCGGTGTGTGTGTGTGTGTGTGTTGTCGGTGTGTGTGTGTGTTGTCGGTGTGTGTGTGTGTGTGTGTGTGTGTGTGTGTTGTCGGTGTGTGTGTGTGTGTGTTGTCGGTGTGTGTGTGTGTGTGTTGTCAGTGTGTGTGTGTGTGTGTGTGTTGTCGGTGTGTGTGTGTGTGTGTTGTTGGTGTGTGTGTGTGTGTGTGTGTTGTCGGTGTGTGTGTGTTGTCGGTGTGTGTGTGTGTGTGTGTTGTCGGTGTGTGTGTGTGTGTGTTGTCTGTGTGTGTGTGTGTGTTGTCGGTGTGTGTGTGTGTGTGTTGTCGGTGTGTGTGTGTGTGTTGTCGGTGTGTGTGTGTGTGTGTTGTCGGTGTGTGTGTGTGTTGTCGGTGTGTGTGTGTGTGTGTGTGTGTGTGTGTTGTCGGTGTGTGTGTGTGTTGTCGGTGTGTATGTGTGTGTGTGTTGTCGGTGTGTGTGTGTGTGTGTTGTCGGTGTGTGTGTGTGTGTTGTCAGTGTGTGTGTGTGTGTGTTGTCGGTGTGTGTGTGTGTGTTGTCGGTGTGTGTGTGTGTTGTGTGTGTGTGTGTTGTCGGTGTGTGTGTTGTCTGAGTGTGTGTGTGTGTGTGTTGTCGGTGTGTGTGTGTTGTCGGTGTGCGTGTGTGTGTGTGTTGTCGGTGTGTGTGTGTGTGTGTGTGTGTGTTGTCGGTGTGTGTGTGTGTGTGTGTTGTCGGTGTGTGTGTGTGTGTGTTGTCAGTGTGTCTGTGTGTGTGTGTTGTCGGTGTGTGTGTGTGTGTGTTGTCGGTGTGTGTGTGTGTGTGTTGTCGGTGTGTGTGTGTTGTGGGTGTGTGTGTGTGTGTGTTGTCTGTGTGTGTGTGTGTGTTGCTGGTGTTTGTGTGTGTGTGTGTGTTGTCGATGTGTGTGTGTGTGTGTTGTCGGTGTGTGTGTGTGTGTGTGTTGTCGGTGTGTGTGTGTGTTGTCGGTGTGTGTGTGTGTGTTGTCGGTGTGTGTGTGTTGTCGGTGTGTGTGTGTGTGTGTGTTGTCGGTGTGTGTGTGTGTGTGTTGTCGGTGTGTGTGTGTGTGTGTGTTGTCGGTGTGTGTGTGTGTGTGTTGTCGGTGTGTGTGTGTGTGTGTTGTCGGTGTGTGTGTGTGTGTGTTGTCGGTGTGTGTGTGTGTTGTGTGTGTGTGTGTTGTCGGTGTGTGTGTTGTCTGAGTGTGTGTGTGTGTGTGTTGTCGGTGTGTGTGTGTTGTCGGTGTGTGTGTGTGTGTGTGTTGTCGGTGTGTGTGTGTGTGTGTGTGTGTGTTGTCGGTGTGTGTGTGTGTGTGTGTTGTCGGTGTGTGTGTGTGTGTGTTGTCAGTGTGTCTGTGTGTGTGTGTTGTCGGTGTGTGTGTGTGTGTGTTGTCGGTGTGTGTGTGTGTGTGTTGTCGGTGTGTGTGTGTTGTGGGTGTGTGTGTGTGTGTGTTGTCTGTGTGTGTGTGTGTGTTGCTGGTGTTTGTGTGTGTGTGTGTGTTGTCGATGTGTGTGTGTGTGTGTGTTGTCGGTGTGTGTGTGTGTGTGTGTGTGTGTGTGTGTGTGTGTTGTCGGTGTGTGTGTGTGTTGTCGGTGTGTGTGTGTTATGTCGGTGTGTGTGTGTGTGTGTGTTGTCGGTGTGTGTGTGTGTGTTGTCAGTGTGTGTGTGTGTGTGTTGTCGGTGTGTGTGTGTTGTCGGTGTGTGTGTGTGTGTTGTCGGTGTGTGTGTGTGTGTGTTGTCGGTGTGTGTGTGTGTTGTCGGTGTGTGTGTGTGTTGTCGGTGTGTGTGTGTGTGTGTTGTCGGTGTGTGTGTGTGTGTGTTGTGTGTGTGTGTGTTGTTTGTGTGTGTGTGTGTTGTCGGTGTGTGTGTGTGTTGTCGGTGTGTGTGTGTGTGTTGTCGGTGTGTGTGTGTGTGTGTTGTCGGTGTGTGTGTGTGTTGTCGGTGTGTGTGTGTGTGTGTGTGTGTGTGTGTGTGTGTGTGTTGTCGGTGTGTGTGTGTGTTGTCGGTGTGTATGTGTGTGTGTGTTGTCGGTGTGTGTGTGTGTGTGTTGTCGGTGTGTGTGTGTGTGTTGTCAGTGTGTGTGTGTGTGTGTTGTCGGTGTGTGTGTGTGTGTGTTGTCGGTGTGTGTGTGTGTTGTGGGTGTGTGTGTGTTGTCGGTGTGTGTGTGTGTGTTGTCGGTGTGTGTGTGTGTTGTGTGTGTGTGTGTTGTCGGTGTGTGTGTTGTCTGAGTGTGTGTGTGTGTGTGTGTGTTGTCGGTGTGTGTGTTGTCGGTGTGTGTGTGTGTGTGTGTTGTCGGTGTGTGTGTGTGTGTTGTCGGTGTGTGTGTGTGTGTTGTCGGTGTGTGTGTGTGTGTGTGTTGTCGGTGTGTGTGTGTGTGTTGTCGGTGTGTGTGTGTGTTGTCGGTGTGTGTGTGTTGTCGGTGTGTGTGTGTGTTGTCGGTGTGTGTGTGTGTGTTGTCGGTGTGTGTGTGTGTTGTCGGTGTGTGTGTGTGTGTGTGTGTTGTCGGTGTGTGTGTGTGTGTGTTGTCAGTGTGTGTGTGTGTGTGTTGTCGGTGTGTGTGTGTTTATGTGTTGTCGGTGTGTGTGTGTGTGTGTTGTCGGTGTGTGTGTGTGTGTGTGTTGTCGGTGTGTGTGTGTGTTGTCGGTGTGTGTGTGTGTGTTGTCGGTGTGTGTGTGTTGTCGGTGTGTGTGTGTGTGTGTGTTGTCGGTGTGTGTGTGTGTGTGTTGTCGGTGTGTGTGTGTGTTGTCGGTGTGTGTGTGTGTGTGTTGTCGGTGTGTGTGTGTGTGTGTGTGTTGTCGGTGTGTGTGTGTGTGTTGTCGGTGTGTGTTTGTGTTTATGTGTTGTCGGTGTGTGTGTGTGTGTTGTCGGTGTGTGTGTGTGTGTTGTCGGTGTGTGTGTGTGTGTGTTGTCAGTGTGTGTGTGTGTGTGTTGTCGGTGTGTGTGTGTTTATGTGTTGTCGGTGTGTGTGTGTGTGTGTTGTCGGTGTGTGTGTGTGTGTGTGTTGTCGGTGTGTGTGTGTGTTGTCGGTGTGTGTGTGTTGTCGGTGTGTGTGTGTTGTCGGTGTGTGTGTGTGTGTGTTGTCGGTGTGTGTGTGTGTGTTGTCTGTGTGTGTGTGTGTGTGTTGTCGGTGTGTGTGTGTGTGTGTTGTCGGTGTGTGTGTGTGTGTGTGTGTTGTCGGTGTGTGTGTGTTGTGTGTGTGTGTGTTGTTTGTGTGTGTGTGTGTTGTCGGTGTGTGTGTGTGTGTTGTCGGTGTGTGTGTGTGTGTGTGTGTGTGTATGTGTGTGTGTGTGTGTGTGTGTGTTGTCGGTGTGTGTGTGTGTGTTGTCGGTGTGTGTGTGTGTTGTCGGTGTGTGTGTGTGTTGTCGGTGTGTGTGTGTGTGTGTGTGTGTTGTCGGTGTGTGTGTGTGTGTTGTCGGTGTGTGTGTGTGTTGTCGGTGTGTGTGTGTGTGTGTTGTCGGTGTGTGTGTGTTTATGTGTTGTCGGTGTGTGTGTGTGTGTGTTGTCGGTGTGTGTGTGTGTGTGTGTTGTCGGTGTGTGTGTGTGTTGTCGGTGTGTGTGTGTGTGTTGTCGGTGTGTGTGTGTTGTCGGTGTGTGTGTGTGTGTGTGTTGTCGGTGTGTGTGTGTGTGTGTTGTCGGTGTGTGTGTGTGTGTGTGTTGTCAGTGTGTGTGTGTGTGTGTGTTGTCGGTGTGTGTGTGTGTGTGTTTGTGTTGTCGGTGTGTGTGTGTGTGTGTTTTCGGTGTGTGTGTGTGTGTGTTGTCGGTGTGTGTGTGTGTGTGTGTTGTCGGTGTGTGTGTGTGTTGTCGGTGTGTGTGTGTGTGTGTGTGTGTGTGTGTGTGTGTGTGTGTGTGTGTGTGTGTGTGTGTGTGTGTGTGTTGTCGGTGTGTGTGTGTGTGTGTTGTCGGTGTGTGTGTGTGTGTTGTCAGTGTGTGTGTGTGTGTGTGTTGTCGGTGTGTCTGTGTGTGTGTTGTTGGTGTGTGTGTGTGTGTGTGTTGTCGGTGTGTGTGTGTTGTCGGTGTGTGTGTGTGTGTGTTGTCGGTGTGTGTGTGTGTTGTCTGTGTGTGTGTGTGTGTTGTCGGTGTGTGTGTGTTTATGTGTTATCGGTGTGTGTGTGTGTGTTGTCGGTGTGTGTGTGTGTGTTGTAGGTGTGTGTGTGTTGTCGGTGTGTGTGTGTGTTGTCGGTGTGTGTGTGTGTGTGTGTGTGTGTGTGTGTGTGTGTGTGTGTGTGTTGTCGGTGTGTGTGTGTGTTGTCGGTGTGTATGTGTGTGTGTGTTTTCGGTGTGTGTGTGTGTGTGTTGTGTGTGTGTGTGTTGTTTGTGTGTGTGTGTGTTGTCGGTGTGTGTGTGTGTGTTGTCGGTGTGTGTGTGTGTGTGTGTGTGTGTATGTGTGTGTGTGTGTGTGTGTGTGTGTGTGTGTGTGTGTGTTGTCGGTGTGTGTGTGTGTGTGTGTTGTCGGTGTGTGTGTGTGTGTTGCCGCTGTGTGTGTGTGTGTTGTCGGTGTGTGTGTGTGTTGTCGGTGTGTGTGTGTGTGTGTTGTCGGTGTGTGTGTGTGTGTGTGTTGTCGGTGTATGTGTGTGTGTTGTCGGTGTGTGTGTGTGTGTGTTGTCGGTGTGTTGTCGGTGTGTGTGTGTGTGTTGTCGGTGTGTGTGTGTGTGTGTTGTCGGTGTGTGTGTGTGTTTATGTGTTGTCGGTGTGTGTGTGTGTGTGTGTTGTCGGTGTGTGTGTGTGTTTATGTGTTGTCGGTGTGTGTGTGTGTGTGTTGTCGGTGTGTGTGTGTGTGTTGTCGGTGTGTGTGTGTGTGTGTGTTGTCGGTGTGTGTGTGTGTGTGTTGTCGGTGTGTGTGTGTGTTGTCGATGTGTGTGTGTGTTGTCGGTGTGTGTGTGTGTGTGTGTGTGTTGTCGGTGTGTGTGTGTGTGTTGTCGGTGTGTGTGTGTGTGTTGTCGGTGTGTGTGTGTGTGTGTGTTGTCAGTGTGTGTGTGTTTATGTGTTGTCGGTGTGTGTGTGTGTGTGTTGTCGGTGTGTGTGTGTGTGTGTGTTGTCGGTGTGTGTGTGTGTTGTCGGTGTGTGTGTGTGTGTTGTCGGTGTGTGTGTGTTGTCGGTGTGTGTGTGTGTGTGTGTTGTCGGTGTGTGTGTGTGTGTTGTCGGTGTGTGTGTGTGTGTGTGTTGTCAGTGTGTGTGTGTGTGTGTGTTGTCGGTGTGTGTGTGTGTGTGTGTGTGTTGTCGGTGTGTGTGTGTGTGTGTGTTTTCGGTGTGTGTGTGTGTGTGTTGTCGGTGTGTGTGTGTGTGTGTGTTGTCGGTGTGTGTGTGTGTTGTCGGTGTGTGTGTGTGTGTGTGTGTGTGTGTGTGTGTTGTCGGTGTGTGTGTGTGTGTGTTGTCGGTGTGTGTGTGTGTGTGTGTTGTCAGTGTGTGTGTGTGTGTGTGTTGTCGGTGTGTCTGTGTGTGTGTTGTTGGTGTGTGTGTGTGTGTGTGTTGTCGGTGTGTGTGTGTTGTCGGTGTGTGTGTGTGTTTATGTGTTGTCGGTGTGTGTGTGTGTGTGTTGTCGGTGTGTGTGTGTGTGTTGTCGGTGTGTGTGTGTGTGTGTGTTGTCGGTGTGTGTGTGTGTGTTGTCGGTGTGTGTGTGTGTTGTCGGTGTGTGTGTGTGTTGTCGGTGTGTGTGTGTGTGTGTGTTGTCGGTGTGTGTGTGTGTGTTGTCGGTGTGTGTGTGTGTTGTCGGTGTGTGTGTGTGTGTGTTGTCGGTGTGTGTGTGTTTATGTGTTGTCGGTGTGTGTGTGTGTGTGTTGTCGGTGTGTGTGTGTGTGTGTGTGTGTGTGTGTGTTGTCGGTGTGTGTGTGTGTTGTCGGTGTGTGTGTGTGTGTGTTGTCGGTGTGTGTGTGTGTGTTGTCAGTGTGTGTGTGTGTGTGTGTTGTCGGTGTGTGTGTGTGTGTGTGTGTGTTGTCGGTGTGTGTGTGTGTGTGTGTTTTCGGTGTGTGTGTGTGTGTGTTGTCGGTGTGTGTGTGTGTGTGTGTGTGTTGTCGGTGTGTGTGTGTGTTGTCGGTGTGTGTGTGTGTGTGTGTGTGTGTGTGTGTGTGTGTGTTGTCGGTGTGTGTGTGTGTGTGTTGTCGGTGTGTGTGTGTGTTGTCGGTGTGTGTGTGTGTGTGTGTTGTCGGTGTGTGTGTGTGTGTTGTCGGTGTGTGTGTGTGTGTTGTCGGTGTGTGTGTGTGTGTGTTGTCGGTGTGTTGTCGGTGTGTGTGTGTGTGTTGTCGGTGTGTGTGTGTGTGTGTTGTCGGTGTGTGTGTGTGTTTATGTGTTGTCGGTGTGTGTGTGTGTTGTCGGTGTGTGTGTGTGTTTATGTGTTGTCGGTGTGTGTGTGTGTGTGTTGTCGGTGTGTGTGTGTGTGTTGTCGGTGTGTGTGTGTGTGTGTGTTGTCGGTGTGTGTGTGTTGTCGGTGTGTGTGTGTGTTGTCGGTGTGTGTGTGTGTGTGTTGTCGGTGTGTGTGTGTGTGTATGTTGTCGGTGTGTGTGTGTGTGTTGTCGGTGTGTGTGTGTGTTGTCGGTGTGTGTGTGTGTGTGTTGTCGGTGTGTGTGTGTTTATGTGTTGTCGGTGTGTGTGTGTGTGTGTGTTGTCGGTGTGTGTGTGTTGTCGGTGTGTGTGTGTGTTGTCGGTGTGTGTGTGTGTTGTCGGTGTGTGTGTGTGTGTATGTTGTCGGTGTGTGTGTGTGTGTTGTCGGTGTGTGTGTGTGTTGTCGGTGTGTGTGTGTGTGTGTTGTCGGTGTGTGTGTGTTTATGTGTTGTCGGTGTGTGTGTGTGTGTGTTGTCGGTGTGTGTGTGTGTGTGTGTTGTCGGTGTGTGTGTGTGTTGTCGGTGTGTGTGTGTGTGTTGTCGGTGTGTGTGTGTTGTCGGTGTGTGTGTGTGTGTGTGTTGTCGGTGTGTGTGTGTGTGTGTTGTCGGTGTGTGTGTGTGTGTGTGTTGTCAGTGTGTGTGTGTGTGTGTGTTGTCGGTGTGTGTGTGTGTGTGTGTGTTGTCGGTGTGTGTGTGTGTGTGTTTTCGGTGTGTGTGTGTGTGTGTTGTCGGTGTGTGTGTGTGTGTGTGTTGTCGGTGTGTGTGTGTGTTGTAGGTGTGTGTGTGTGTGTGTGTGTGTGTGTGTGTGTGTTGTCGGTGTGTGTGTGTGTGTGTTGTCGGTGTGTGTGTGTGTTGTCGGTGTGTGTGTGTGTGTGTTGTCGGTGTGTGTGTGTGTGTGTTGTCAGTGTGTGTGTGTGTGTGTTGTCGGTGTGTGTGTGTTTATGTGTTGTCGGTGTGTGTGTGTGTGTGTTGTCGGTGTGTGTGTGTGTGTGTGTTGTCGGTGTGTGTGTGTGTTGTCGGTGTGTGTGTGTGTGTGTTGTCGGTGTGTGTGTGTGTGTGTTGTCAGTGTGTGTGTGTGTGTGTTGTCGGTGTGTGTGTTTATGTGTTGTCGGTGTGTGTGTGTGTGTGTTGTCAGTGTGTGTGTGTGTGTGTGTTGTCGGTGTGTGTGTGTGTGTGTGTTGTCGGTGTGTGTGTGTGTGTGTTTTCGGTGTGTGTGTGTTGTCGGTGTGTGTGTGTGTGTGTGTTGTCGGTGTGTGTGTGTGTTGTCGGTGTGTGTGTGTGTGTGTGTGTGTGTGTTGTCGGTGTGTGTGTGTGTGTGTTGTCGGTGTGTGTGTGTGTGTGTTGTCAGTGTGTGTGTGTGTGTGTGTGTTGTCGGTGTGTGTGTGTGTGTGTTGTTGGTGTGTGTGTGTGTGTGTGTGTTGTCGGTGTGTGTGTGTTGTCGGTGTGTGTGTGTGTGTGTTGTCAGTGTGTGTGTGTGTGTGTTGTCGGTGTGTGTGTGTGTGTGTTGTCAGTGTGTCTGTGTGTGTGTGTTGTCGGTGTGTGTGTGTGTGTGTTGTCGGTGTGTGTGTGTGTTGTCGGTGTGTGTGTGTTGTGGGTGTGTGTGTGTGTGTGTTGTCTGTGTGTGTGTGTGTGTTGCTGGTGTTTGTGTGTGTGTGTGTGTTGTCGATGTGTGTGTGTGTGTGTTGTCGGTGTGTGTGTGTGTGTGTGTGTGTGTGTGTTGTCGGTGTGTGTGTGTGTTGTCGGTGTGTGTGTGTGTTGTCGGTGTGTGTGTGTGTGTGTGTTGTCGGTGTGTGTGTGTGTGTTGTCAGTGTGTGTGTGTGTGTGTTGTCGGTGTGTGTTTGTTTATGTGTTGTCGGTGTGTGTGTGTGTGTGTTGTCGGTGTGTGTGTGTGTGTGTTGTCGGTGTGTGTGTGTGTTGTCGGTGTGTGTGTGTGTGTTGTCGGTGTGTGTGTGTTGTCGGTGTGTGTGTGTGTGTGTGTTGTCGGTGTGTGTGTGTGTGTGTTGTCGGTGTGTGTGTGTGTGTTGTCGGTGTGTGTGTGTGTGTGTTGTCGGTGTGTGTGTGTGTGTGTTGTCGGTGTGTGTGTGTGTGTGTTGTCTGTGTGTGTGTGTGTTGTCGGTGTGTGTGTGTGTGTGTTGTGTGTGTGTGTGTTGTTTGTGTGTGTGTGTGTTGTCGGTGTGTGTGTGTGTGTGTTGTCGGTGTGTGTGTGTGTGTTGTCGGTGTGTGTGTGTGTGTGTTGTCGGTGTGTGTGTGTGTTGTCGGTGTGTGTGTGTGTGTGTGTGTGTGTGTGTGTGTGTGTGTTGTCGGTGTGTGTGTGTGTTGTCGGTGTGTATGTGTGTGTGTGTTGTCGGTGTGTGTGTGTGTGTGTTGTCGGTGTGTGTGTGTGTGTTGTCAGTGTGTGTGTGTGTGTGTTGTCGGTGTGTGTGTGTGTGTGTTGTCAGTGTGTCTGTGTGTGTGTGTTGTCGGTGTGTGTGTGTGTGTGTATGTTGTCGGTGTGTGTGTGTGTGTGTTGTCGGTGTGTGTGTGTTGTGGGTGTGTGTGTGTGTGTGTTGTCTGTGTGTGTGTGTGTGTTGCTGGTGTTTGTGTGTGTGTGTGTGTTGTCGATGTGTGTGTGTGTGTGTTGTCGGTGTGTGTGTGTGTGTGTGTGTGTGTGTGTGTTGTCGGTGTGTGTGTGTGTTGTCGGTGTGTGTGTGTGTTGTCGGTGTGTGTGTGTGTGTGTGTTGTCGGTGTGTGTGTGTGTGTTGTCAGTGTGTGTGTGTGTGTGTTGTCGGTGTGTGTGTGTTTATGTGTTGTCGGTGTGTGTGTGTGTGTGTTGTCGGTGTGTGTGTATGTGTGTGTTGTCGGTGTGTGTGTGTGTTGTCGGTGTGTGTGTGTGTGTTGTCGGTGTGTGTGTGTTGTCGGTGTGTGTGTGTGTGTGTGTTGTCGGTGTGTGTGTGTGTGTGTTGTCGGTGTGTGTGTGTGTGTTGTCGGTGTGTGTGTGTGTGTGTTGTCGGTGTGTGTGTGTGTGTGTTGTTGGTGTGTGTGTGTGTGTGTTGTCGGTGTGTGTGTGTGTTGTCGGTGTGTGTGTGTGTGTGTTGTGTGTGTGTGTGTTGTTTGTGTGTGTGTGTGTTGTCGGTGTGTGTGTGTGTGTTGTCGGTGTGTGTGTGTGTGTTGTCGGTGTGTGTGTGTGTGTGTTGTCGGTGTGTGTGTGTGTTGTCGGTGTGTGTGTGTGTGTGTTGTCTGTGTGTGTGTGTGTGTGTTGTCGGTGTGTGTGTGTGTGTGTTGTGTGTGTGTGTGTTGTTTGTGTGTGTGTGTGTTGTCGGTGTGTGTGTGTGTGTGTTGTCGGTGTGTGTGTGTGTGTTGTCGGTGTGTGTGTGTGTGTGTTGTCGGTGTGTGTGTGTGTGTGTTGTCGGTGTGTGTGTGTGTGTTGTCGGTGTGTGTGTGTGTGTGTTGTCGGTGTGTGTGTGTGTGTGTTGTCGGTGTGTGTGTGTGTGTGTTGTCTGTGTGTGTGTGTGTGTGTTGTCGGTGTGTGTGTGTGTGTGTTGTGTGTGTGTGTGTTGTTTGTGTGTGTGTGTGTTGTCGGTGTGTGTGTGTGTGTGTTGTCGGTGTGTGTGTGTGTGTTGTCGGTGTGTGTGTGTGTGTGTTGTCGGTGTGTGTGTGTGTTGTCGGTGTGTGTGTGTGTGTGTGTGTGTGTGTGTGTGTGTTGTCGGTGTGTGTGTGTGTTGTCGGTGTGTATGTGTGTGTGTGTTGTCGGTGTGTGTGTGTGTGTGTTGTCGGTGTGTGTGTGTGTGTTGTCAGTGTGTGTGTGTGTGTGTTGTCGGTGTGTGTGTGTGTGTGTTGTCAGTGTGTCTGTGTGTGTGTGTTGTCGGTGTGTGTGTGTGTGTGTATGTTGTCGGTGTGTGTGTGTGTGTTGTCGGTGTGTGTGTGTTGTGGGTGTGTGTGTGTGTGTGTTGTCTGTGTGTGTGTGTGTGTTGCTGGTGTTTGTGTGTGTGTGTGTGTTGTCGATGTGTGTGTGTGTGTGTTGTCGGTGTGTGTGTGTGTGTGTGTGTGTGTGTGTGTTGTCGGTGTGTGTGTGTGTTGTCGGTGTGTGTGTGTGTTGTCGGTGTGTGTGTGTGTGTGTGTTGTCGGTGTGTGTGTGTGTGTTGTCAGTGTGTGTGTGTGTGTGTTGTCGGTGTGTGTGTGTTTATGTGTTGTCGGTGTGTGTGTGTGTGTGTTGTCGGTGTGTGTGTATGTGTGTGTTGTCGGTGTGTGTGTGTGTTGTCGGTGTGTGTGTGTGTGTTGTCGGTGTGTGTGTGTTGTCGGTGTGTGTGTGTGTGTGTGTTGTCGGTGTGTGTGTGTGTGTGTTGTCGGTGTGTGTGTGTGTGTTGTCGGTGTGTGTGTGTGTGTGTTGTCGGTGTGTGTGTGTGTGTGTTGTTGGTGTGTGTGTGTGTGTGTTGTCGGTGTGTGTGTGTGTTGTCGGTGTGTGTGTGTGTGTGTTGTGTGTGTGTGTGTTGTTTGTGTGTGTGTGTGTTGTCGGTGTGTGTGTGTGTGTTGTCGGTGTGTGTGTGTGTGTTGTCGGTGTGTGTGTGTGTGTGTTGTCGGTGTGTGTGTGTGTTGTCGGTGTGTGTGTGTGTGTGTGTGTGTGTGTGTTGTCGGTGTGTGTGTGTGTTGTCGGTGTGTATGTGTGTGTGTGTTGTCGGTGTGTGTGTGTGTGTGTTGTCGGTGTGTGTGTGTGTGTTGTCAGTGTGTGTGTGTGTGTGTGTTGTCGGTGTGTGTGTGTGTGTGTTGTCGGTGTGTGTGTGTGTTGTCGGTGTGTGTGTGTTGTCGGTGTGTGTGTGTGTGTGTTGTCGGTGTGTGTGTGTGTTGTGTGTGTGTGTGTTGTCGGTGTGTGTGTTGTCTGAGTGTGTGTGTGTGTGTGTGTGTTGTCGGTGTGTGTGTTGTCGGTGTGTGTGTGTGTGTGTGTTGTCGGTGTGTGTGTGTGTGTGTGTGTGTTGTCGGTGTGTGTGTGTGTGTGTTGTAGGTGTGTGTGTGTGTGTGTTGTCAGTGTGTGTGTGTGTGTTGTCGGTGTGTGTGTGTGTGTGTTGTCGGTGTGTGTGTGTTGTGGGTGTGTGTGTGTTTGTGTGTTGTCTGTGTGTGTGTGTGTGTTGCTGGTGTTTGTGTGTGTGTGTGTTGTCGATGTGTGTGTGTGTGTGTTGTCGGTGTGTGTGTGTGTGTGTGTGTGTTGTCGGTGTGTGTGTGTGTTGTCGGTGTGTGTGTGTGTTGTCGGTGTGTGTGTGTGTGTGTGTTGTCGGTGTGTGTGTGTGTTGTCAGTGTGTGTGTGTGTGTGTTGTCGGTGTGTGTTTGTTTATGTGTTGTCGGTGTGTGTGTGTGTGTGTTGTCGGTGTGTGTGTGTGTGTGTGTTGTCGGTGTGTGTGTGTGTTGTCGGTGTGTGTGTGTGTGTTGTCGGTGTGTGTGTGTTGTCGGTGTGTGTGTGTGTGTGTGTTGTCGGTGTGTGTGTGTGTGTGTTGTCGGTGTGTGTGTGTGTGTTGTCGGTGTGTGTGTGTGTGTGTTGTCGGTGTGTGTGTGTGTGTGTTGTCGGTGTGTGTGTGTGTGTGTTGTCAGTGTGTGTGTGTGTGTGTGTTGTCGGTGTGTGTGTGTGTTGTCGGTGTGTGTGTGTGTGTGTTGTCGGTGTGTGTGTGTGTGTGTTGTGTGTGTGTGTGTTGTTTGTGTGTGTGTGTTGTCGGTGTGTGTGTGTGTTGTCGGTGTGTGTGTGTGTGTTGTCGGTGTGTGTGTGTGTGTGTTGTCGGTGTGTGTGTGTGTTGTCGGTGTGTGTGTGTGTGTGTGTGTGTGTGTGTTGTCGGTGTGTGTGTGTGTTGTCGGTGTGTGTGTGTGTGTGTGTGTGTGTGTGTGTTGTCGGTGTGTGTGTGTGTGTTGTCAGTGTGTGTGTGTGTGTGTTGTCGGTGTGTGTGTGTGTGTGTTGTCAGTGTGTCTGTGTGTGTGTGTTGTCGGTGTGTGTGTGTGTGTGTGTGTTGTCGGTGTGTGTGTGTGTGTGTTGTCGGTGTGTGTGTTGTGGGTGTGTGTGTGTGTGTGTTGTCTGTGTGTGTGTGTGTTGCTGGTGTTTGTGTGTGTGTGTGTGTTGTCGATGTGTGTGTGTGTGTGTTGTCGGTGTGTGTGTGTGTGTGTGTGTGTGTGTGTGTGTTGTCGGTGTGTGTGTGTGTTGTCGGTGTGTGTGTGTGTTGTCGGTGTGTGTGTGTGTGTGTGTTGTCGGTGTGTGTGTGTGTGTTGTCAGTGTGTGTGTGTGTGTGTTGTCAGTGTGTGTGTGTTTATGTGTTGTCGGTGTGTGTGTGTGTGTGTTGTCGGTGTGTGTGTGTGTGTGTGTTGTCGGTGTGTGTGTGTGTTGTCGGTGTGTGTGTGTGTGTTGTCGGTGTGTGTGTGTTGTCGGTGTGTGTGTGTGTGTGTGTTGTCGGTGTGTGTGTGTGTGTGTTGTCGGTGTGTGTGTGTGTGTTGTCGGTGTGTGTGTGTGTGTGTTGTCGGTGTGTGTGTGTGTGTGTTGTTGGTGTGTGTGTGTGTGTGTTGTCGGTGTGTGTGTGTGTGTGTTGTCGGTGTGTGTGTGTGTGTGTTGTGTGTGTGTGTGTTGTTTGTGTGTGTGTGTGTTGTCGGTGTGTGTGTGTGTGTGTGTTGTCGGTGTGTGTGTGTGTGTTGTCGGTGTGTGTGTGTGTGTGTTGTCGGTGTGTGTGTGTGTTGTCGGTGTGTGTGTGTGTGTGTGTGTGTGTGTGTGTTGTCGGTGTGTGTGTGCGTTGTCGGTGTGTATGTGTGTGTGTGTTGTCGGTGTGTGTGTGTGTGTGTTGTCGGTGTGTGTGTGTGTGTTGTCGGTGTGTGTGTGTGTGTGTTGTCGGTGTGTGTGTGTGTGTGTTGTTGGTGTGTGTGTGTGTGTGTTGTCGGTGTGTGTGTGTGTTGTCGGTGTGTGTGTGTGTGTGTTGTGTGTGTGTGTGTTGTTTGTGTGTGTGTGTGTTGTCGGTGTGTGTGTGTGTGTTGTCGGTGTGTGTGTGTGTGTTGTCGGTGTGTGTGTGTGTGTGTTGTCGGTGTGTGTGTGTGTTGTCGGTGTGTGTGTGTGTGTGTGTGTGTGTGTGTTGTCGGTGTGTGTGTGTGTTGTCGGTGTGTATGTGTGTGTGTGTTGTCGGTGTGTGTGTGTGTGTGTTGTCGGTGTGTGTGTGTGTGTTGTCAGTGTGTGTGTGTGTGTGTGTTGTCGGTGTGTGTGTGTGTGTGTTGTCGGTGTGTGTGTGTGTTGTCGGTGTGTGTGTGTTGTCGGTGTGTGTGTGTGTGTGTTGTCGGTGTGTGTGTGTGTTGTGTGTGTGTGTGTTGTCGGTGTGTGTGTTGTCTGAGTGTGTGTGTGTGTGTGTGTGTTGTCGGTGTGTGTGTTGTCGGTGTGTGTGTGTGTGTGTGTTGTCGGTGTGTGTGTGTGTGTGTGTGTGTTGTCGGTGTGTGTGTGTGTGTGTTGTAGGTGTGTGTGTGTGTGTGTTGTCAGTGTGTGTGTGTGTGTTGTCGGTGTGTGTGTGTGTGTGTTGTCGGTGTGTGTGTGTTGTGGGTGTGTGTGTGTTTGTGTGTTGTCTGTGTGTGTGTGTGTGTTGCTGGTGTTTGTGTGTGTGTGTGTTGTCGATGTGTGTGTGTGTGTGTTGTCGGTGTGTGTGTGTGTGTGTGTGTGTGTGTTGTCGGTGTGTGTGTGTGTTGTCGGTGTGTGTGTGTGTTGTCGGTGTGTGTGTGTGTGTGTGTTGTCGGTGTGTGTGTGTGTTGTCAGTGTGTGTGTGTGTGTGTTGTCGGTGTGTGTTTGTTTATGTGTTGTCGGTGTGTGTGTGTGTGTGTTGTCGGTGTGTGTGTGTGTGTGTGTTGTCGGTGTGTGTGTGTGTTGTCGGTGTGTGTGTGTGTGTTGTCGGTGTGTGTGTGTTGTCGGTGTGTGTGTGTGTGTGTGTTGTCGGGGTGTGTGTGTGTGTGTGTTGTCGGTGTGTGTGTGTGTGTTGTCGGTGTGTGTGTGTGTGTGTTGTCGGTGTGTGTGTGTGTGTGTTGTCGGTGTGTGTGTGTGTGTGTTGTCAGTGTGTGTGTGTGTGTGTGTTGTCGGTGTGTGTGTGTGTTGTCGGTGTGTGTGTGTGTGTGTTGTCGGTGTGTGTGTGTGTGTGTTGTGTGTGTGTGTGTTGTTTGTGTGTGTGTGTTGTCGGTGTGTGTGTGTGTTGTCGGTGTGTGTGTGTGTGTTGTCGGTGTGTGTGTGTGTGTGTTGTCGGTGTGTGTGTGTGTTGTCGGTGTGTGTGTGTGTGTGTGTGTGTGTGTGTTGTCGGTGTGTGTGTGTGTTGTCGGTGTGTGTGTGTGTGTGTGTGTGTGTGTGTGTTGTCGGTGTGTGTGTGTGTGTTGTCAGTGTGTGTGTGTGTGTGTTGTCGGTGTGTGTGTGTGTGTGTTGTCAGTGTGTCTGTGTGTGTGTGTTGTCGGTGTGTGTGTGTGTGTGTGTGTTGTCGGTGTGTGTGTGTGTGTGTTGTCGGTGTGTGTGTGTTGTGGGTGTGTGTGTGTGTGTGTTGTCTGTGTGTGTGTGTGTTGCTGGTGTTTGTGTGTGTGTGTGTGTTGTCGATGTGTGTGTGTGTGTGTTGTCGGTGTGTGTGTGTGTGTGTGTGTGTGTGTGTGTGTGTGTTGTCGGTGTGTGTGTGTGTTGTCGGTGTGTGTGTGTGTTGTCGGTGTGTGTGTGTGTGTGTGTTGTCGGTGTGTGTGTGTGTGTTGTCAGTGTGTGTGTGTGTGTGTTGTCAGTGTGTGTGTGTTTATGTGTTGTCGGTGTGTGTGTGTGTGTGTTGTCGGTGTGTGTGTGTGTGTGTGTTGTCGGTGTGTGTGTGTGTTGTCGGTGTGTGTGTGTGTGTTGTCGGTGTGTGTGTGTTGTCGGTGTGTGTGTGTGTGTGTGTTGTCGGTGTGTGTGTGTGTGTGTTGTCGGTGTGTGTGTGTGTGTTGTCGGTGTGTGTGTGTGTGTGTTGTCGGTGTGTGTGTGTGTGTGTTGTTGGTGTGTGTGTGTGTGTGTTGTCGGTGTGTGTGTGTGTGTGTTGTCGGTGTGTGTGTGTGTGTGTTGTGTGTGTGTGTGTTGTTTGTGTGTGTGTGTGTTGTCGGTGTGTGTGTGTGTGTGTGTTGTCGGTGTGTGTGTGTGTGTTGTCGGTGTGTGTGTGTGTGTGTTGTCGGTGTGTGTGTGTGTTGTCGGTGTGTGTGTGTGTGTGTGTGTGTGTGTGTGTTGTCCGTGTGTGTGTGCGTTGTCGGTGTGTATGTGTGTGTGTGTTGTCGGTGTGTGTGTGTGTGTGTTGTCGGTGTGTGTGTGTGTGTTGTCAGTGTGTGTGTGTGTGTGTTGTCGGTGTGTGTGTGTGTTGTCGGTGTGTGTGTGTGTTGTCGGTGTGTGTGTGTTGTCGGTGTGTGTGTGTGTGTGTGTTGTCGGTGTGTGTGTGTGTTGTGTGTGTGTGTGTTGTCGGTGTGTGTGTTGTCTGAGTGTGTGTGTGTGTGTGTGTGTGTTGTCGGTGTGTGTGTTGTCGGTGTGTGTGTGTGTGTGTGTTGTCGGTGTGTGTGTGTGTGTGTGTGTGTTGTCGGTGTGTGTGTGTGTGTGTTGTCGGTGTGTGTGTGTGTGTGTTGTCAGTGTGTGTGTGTGTGTTGTCGGTGTGTGTGTGTGTGTGTTGTCGGTGTGTTGTCGGTGTGTGTGTGTGTGTTGTCGGTGTGTGTGTGTGTGTGTTGTCGGTGTGTGTGTGTGTTTATGTGTTGTCGGTGTGTGTGTGTGTGTGTGTTGTCGGTGTGTGTGTGTGTGTTGTCGGTGTGTGTGTGTGTGTGTTGTCGGTGTGTTGTCGGTGTGTGTGTGTGTGTTGTCGGTGTGTGTGTGTGTGTGTTGTCGGTGTGTGTGTGTGTTTATGTGTTGTCGGTGTGTGTGTGTGTGTGTTGTCGGTGTGTGTGTGTGTTTATGTGTTGTCGGTGTGTGTGTGTGTGTGTTGTCGGTGTGTGTGTGTGTGTTGTCGGTGTGTGTGTGTGTGTGTGTTGTCGGTGTGTGTGTGTGTGTTGTCGGTGTGTGTGTGTGTTGTCGGTGTGTGTGTGTGTTGTCGGTGTGTGTGTGTGTGTGTGTGTGTGTGTTGTCGGTGTGTGTGTGTGTGTTGTCGGTGTGTGTGTGTGTTGTCGGTGTGTGTGTGTGTTTGTTGTCGGTGTGTGTGTGTTTATGTGTTGTCGGTGTGTGTGTGTGTGTGTTGTCGGTGTGTGTGTGTGTGTGTGTTGTCGGTGTGTGTGTGTGTTGTCGGTGTGTGTGTGTGTGTTGTCGGTGTGTGTGTGTTGTCGGTGTGTGTGTGTGTGTTGTCGGTGTGTGTGTGTGTGTGTTGTCGGTGTGTGTGTGTGTGTGTGTTGTCAGTGTGTGTGTGTGTGTGTGTTGTCGGTGTGTGTGTGTGTGTGTGTGTGTGTTGTCGGTGTGTGTGTGTGTGTTTTCGGTGTGTGTGTGTGTGTGTTGTCGGTGTGTGTGTGTGTGTGTGTTGTCGGTGTGTGTGTGTGTTGTCGGTGTGTGTGTGTGTGTGTGTGTGTGTGTGTGTTGTCGGTGTGTGTGTGTGTGTGTTGTCGGTGTGTGTGTGTGTTGTCGGTGTGTGTGTGTGTGTGTTGTCGGTGTGTGTGTGTTTATGTGTTGTCGGTGTGTGTGTGTGTGTGTTGTCGGTGTGTGTGTGTGTGTGTGTTGTCGGTGTGTGTGTGTGTTGTCGGTGTGTGTGTGTGTGTTGTCGGTGTGTGTTGTCGGTGTGTGTGTGTGTGTGTGTTGTCGGTGTGTGTGTGTGTGTGTTGTCGGTGTGTGTGTGTGTGTGTGTTGTCAGTGTGTGTGTGTGTGTGTGTTGTCGGTGTGTGTGTGTGTGTGTGTTGTCGGTGTGTGTGTGTGTGTGTTTTCGGTGTGTGTGTGTGTGTTGTCGGTGTGTGTGTGTGTGTGTGTTGTCGGTGTGTGTGTGTGTGTGTTGTCGGTGTGTGTGTGTGTGTTGTCAGTGTGTGTGTGTGTGTGTTGTCGGTGTGTGTGTGTGTGTGTTGTCAGTGTGTCTGTGTGTGTGTGTTGTCGGTGTGTGTGTGTGTGTGTGTGTTGTCGGTGTGTGTGTGTGTGTGTTGTCGGTGTGTGTGTGTTGTGGGTGTGTGTGTGTGTGTTGTCTGTGTGTGTGTGTGTGTTGCTGGTGTTTGTGTGTGTGTGTGTGTTGTCGATGTGTGTGTGTGTGTGTTGTCGGTGTGTGTGTGTGTGTGTGTGTGTGTGTGTGTGTTGTCGGTGTGTGTGTGTGTTGTCGGTGTGTGTGTGTGTTGTCGGTGTGTGTGTGTGTGTGTGTTGTCGGTGTGTGTGTGTGTGTTGTCAGTGTGTGTGTGTGTGTGTTGTCGGTGTGTGTGTGTTTATGTGTTGTCGGTGTGTGTGTGTGTGTGTTGTCGGTGTGTGTGTGTGTGTGTGTTGTCGGTGTGTGTGTGTGTTGTCGGTGTGTGTGTGTGTGTTGTCGGTGTGTGTGTGTTGTCGGTGTGTGTGTGTGTGTGTGTTGTCGGTGTGTGTGTGTGTGTGTTGTCGGTGTGTGTGTGTGTGTTGTCGGTGTGTGTGTGTGTGTGTTGTCGGTGTGTGTGTGTGTGTGTTGTCGGTGTGTGTGTGTGTGTTGTCGGTGTGTGTGTGTGTGTGTTGTCGGTGTGTGTGTGTGTGTGTTGTGTGTGTGTGTGTTGTTTGTGTGTGTGTGTGTTGTCGGTGTGTGTGTGTGTGTGTGTTGTCGGTGTGTGTGTGTGTGTTGTCGGTGTGTGTGTGTGTGTGTTGTCGGTGTGTGTGTGTGTTGTCGGTGTGTGTGTGTGTGTGTGTGTGTGTGTGTGTTGTCGGTGTGTGTGTGTGTTGTCGGTGTGTATGTGTGTGTGTGTTGTCGGTGTGTGTGTGTGTGTGTTGTCGGTGTGTGTGTGTGTGTTGTCAGTGTGTGTGTGTGTGTGTTGTCGGTGTGTGTGTGTGTGTGTTGTCAGTGTGTCTGTGTGTGTGTGTTGTCGGTGTGTGTGTGTGTGTGTGTGTTGTCGGTGTGTGTGTGTGTGTGTTGTCGGTGTGTGTGTGTTGTGGGTGTGTGTGTGTGTGTGTTGTCTGTGTGTGTGTGTGTGTTGCTGGTGTTTGTGTGTGTGTGTGTGTTGTCGATGTGTGTGTGTGTGTGTTGTCGGTGTGTGTGTGTGTGTGTGTGTGTGTGTTGTCGGTGTGTTGTCGGTGTGTGTGTGTGTGTTGTCGGTGTGTGTGTGTGTGTGTTGTCGGTGTGTGTGTGTGTTTATGTGTTGTCGGTGTGTGTGTGTGTGTGTGTTGTCGGTGTGTGTGTGTGTGTTGTCGGTGTGTGTGTGTGTGTGTTGTCGGTGTGTTGTCGGTGTGTGTGTGTGTGTTGTCGGTGTGTGTGTGTGTGTGTTGTCGGTGTGTGTGTGTGTTTATGTGTTGTCGGTGTGTGTGTGTGTGTGTTGTCGGTGTGTGTGTGTGTTTATGTGTTGTCGGTGTGTGTGTGTGTGTGTTGTCGGTGTGTGTGTGTGTGTTGTCGGTGTGTGTGTGTGTGTGTGTTGTCGGTGTGTGTGTGTGTGTTGTCGGTGTGTGTGTGTGTTGTCGGTGTGTGTGTGTGTTGTCGGTGTGTGTGTGTGTGTGTGTGTGTGTTGTCGGTGTGTGTGTGTGTGTTGTCGGTGTGTGTGTGTGTTGTCGGTGTGTGTGTGTGTTTGTTGTCGGTGTGTGTGTGTTTATGTGTTGTCGGTGTGTGTGTGTGTGTGTTGTCGGTGTGTGTGTGTGTGTGTGTTGTCGGTGTGTGTGTGTGTTGTCGGTGTGTGTGTGTGTGTTGTCGGTGTGTGTGTGTTGTCGGTGTGTGTGTGTGTGTTGTCGGTGTGTGTGTGTGTGTGTTGTCGGTGTGTGTGTGTGTGTGTGTTGTCAGTGTGTGTGTGTGTGTGTGTTGTCGGTGTGTGTGTGTGTGTGTGTGTGTGTTGTCGGTGTGTGTGTGTGTGTGTTTTCGGTGTGTGTGTGTGTGTGTTGTCGGTGTGTGTGTGTGTGTGTGTTGTCGGTGTGTGTGTGTGTTGTCGGTGTGTGTGTGTGTGTGTGTGTGTGTGTGTGTTGTCGGTGTGTGTGTGTGTGTGTTGTCGGTGTGTGTGTGTGTTGTCGGTGTGTGTGTGTGTGTGTTGTCGGTTTGTGTGTGTGTGTGTTGTCAGTGTGTGTGTGTGTGTGTTGTCGGTGTGTGTGTGTTATGTGTTGTCGGTGTGTGTGTGTGTGTGTTGTCGGTGTGTGTGTGTGTGTGTGTTGTCGGTGTGTGTGTGTGTTGTCGGTGTGTGTGTGTGTGTTGTCGGTGTGTGTTGTCGGTGTGTGTGTGTGTGTTGTCGGTGTGTGTGTGTGTGTGTTGTCGGTGTGTGTGTGTGTGTGTGTTGTCAGTGTGTGTGTGTGTGTGTGTTGTCGGTGTGTGTGTGTGTGTGTGTTGTCGGTGTGTGTGTGTGTGTGTTTTCGGTGTGTGTGTGTGTGTTGTCGGTGTGTGTGTGTGTGTGTTGTCGGTGTGTGTGTGTGTGTGTTGTCGGTGTGTGTGTGTGTGTTGTCAGTGTGTGTGTGTGTGTGTTGTCGGTGTGTGTGTGTGTGTGTTGTCAGTGTGTCTGTGTGTGTGTGTTGTCGGTGTGTGTGTGTGTGTGTGTGTTGTCGGTGTGTGTGTGTGTGTGTTGTCGGTGTGTGTGTGTTGTGGGTGTGTGTGTGTGTGTGTTGTCTGTGTGTGTGTGTGTGTTGCTGGTGTTTGTGTGTGTGTGTGTGTTGTCGATGTGTGTGTGTGTGTGTTGTCGGTGTGTGTGTGTGTGTGTGTGTGTGTGTGTGTGTTGTCGGTGTGTGTGTGTGTTGTCGGTGTGTGTGTGTGTTGTCGGTGTGTGTGTGTGTGTGTGTTGTCGGTGTGTGTGTGTGTGTTGTCAGTGTGTGTGTGTGTGTGTTGTCGGTGTGTGTGTGTTTATGTGTTGTCGGTGTGTGTGTGTGTGTGTTGTCGGTGTGTGTGTGTGTGTGTGTTGTCGGTGTGTGTGTGTGTTGTCGGTGTGTGTGTGTGTGTTGTCGGTGTGTGTGTGTTGTAGGTGTGTGTGTGTGTGTGTGTTGTCGGTGTGTGTGTGTGTGTGTTGTCGGTGTGTGTGTGTGTGTTGTCGGTGTGTGTGTGTGTGTGTTGTCGGTGTGTGTGTGTGTGTGTTGTCGGTGTGTGTGTGTGTGTGTTGTCGTTGTGTGTGTGTGTGTGTTGTCGGTGTGTGTGTGTGTGTGTTGTGTGTGTGTGTGTTGTTTGTGTGTGTGTGTGTTGTCGGTGTGTGTGTGTGTGTTGTCGGTGTGTGTGTGTGTGTTGTCGGTGTGTGTGTGTGTGTGTTGTCGGTGTGTGTGTGTGTTGTCGGTGTGTGTGTGTGTGTGTGTGTGTGTGTGTGTTGTCGGTGTGTGTGTGTGTTGTCGGTGTGTATGTGTGTGTGTGTTGTCGGTGTGTGTGTGTGTGTGTTGTCGGTGTGTGTGTGTGTGTTGTCAGTGTGTGTGTGTGTGTGTGTTGTCGGTGTGTGTGTGTGTGTGTTGTCAGTGTGTCTGTGTGTGTGTGTTGTCGGTGTGTGTGTGTGTGTGTGTGTTGTCGGTGTGTGTGTGTTTGTGTTGTCGGTGTGTGTGTGTTGTGGGTGTGTGTGTGTGTGTGTTGTCTGTGTGTGTGTGTGTGTTGCTGGTGTTTGTGTGTGTGTGTGTGTTGTCGATGTGTGTGTGTGTGTGTTGTCGGTGTGTGTGTGTGTGTGTGTGTGTGTGTGTGTGTTGTCGGTGTGTGTGTGTGTTGTCGGTGTGTGTGTGTGTTGTCGGTGTGTGTGTGTGTGTGTGTTGTCGGTGTGTGTGTGTGTGTTGTCAGTGTGTGTGTGTGTGTGTTGTCGGTGTGTGTGTGTTTATGTGTTGTCGGTGTGTGTGTGTGTGTGTTGTCGGTGTGTGTGTGTGTGTGTGTTGTCGGTGTGTGTGTGTGTTGTCGGTGTGTGTGTGTGTGTTGTCGGTGTGTGTGTGTTGTCGGTGTGTGTGTGTGTGTGTGTTGTCGGTGTGTGTGTGTGTGTGTGTTGTCGGTGTGTGTGTGTGTGTTGTCGGTGTGTGTGTGTGTGTGTTGTCGGTGTGTGTGTGTGTGTGTTGTCGGTGTGTGTGTGTGTGTGTTGTCGGTGTGTGTGTGTGTGTGTTGTCGGTGTGTGTGTGTGTGTGTTGTGTGTGTGTGTGTTGTTTGTGTGTGTGTGTGTTGTCGGTGTGTGTGTGTGTGTGTGTTGTCGGTGTGTGTGTGTGTGTTGTCGGTGTGTGTGTGTGTTGTCGGTGTGTGTGTGTGTGTTGTCGGTGTGTGTGTGTGTGTGTGTGTGTGTGTGTGTTGTCGGTGTGTGTGTGTGTTGTCGGTGTGTATGTGTGTGTGTGTTGTCGGTGTGTGTGTGTGTGTGTTGTCGGTGTGTGTGTGTGTGTTGTCAGTGTGTGTGTGTGTGTGTTGTCGGTGTGTGTGTGTGTGTGTTGTCGGTGTGTGTGTGTGTTGTCGGTGTGTGTGTGTTGTCGGTGTGTGTGTGTGTGTGTTGTCGGTGTGTGTGTGTGTTGTGTGTGTGTGTGTTGTCGGTGTGTGTGTTGTCTGAGTTTGTGTGTGTGTGTGTGTGTTGTCGGTGTGTGTGTTGTCGGTGTGTGTGTGTGTGTGTGTTGTCGGTGTGTGTGTGTGTGTGTGTGTGTTGTCGGTGTGTGTGTGTGTGTGTTGTCGGTGTGTGTGTGTGTGTGTTGTCAGTGTGTGTGTGTGTGTTGTCGGTGTGTGTGTGTGTGTGTGTTGTCGGTGTGTTGTCGGTGTGTGTGTGTGTGTTGTCGGTGTGTGTGTGTGTGTGTTGTCGGTGTGTGTGTGTGTTTATGTGTTGTCGGTGTGTGTGTGTGTGTGTGTTGTCGGTGTGTGTGTGTGTGTTGTCGGTGTGTGTGTGTGTGTGTTGTCGGTGTGTGTGTGTGTGTTGTCGGTGTGTGTGTGTGTGTGTGTTGTCGGTGTGTGTGTGTGTTATGTGTTGTCGGTGTGTGTGTGTGTGTGTTGTCGGTGTGTGTGTGTGTTTATGTGTTGTCGGTGTGTGTGTGTGTGTGTGTGTTGTCGGTGTGTGTGTGTGTGTTGTCGGTGTGTGTGTGTGTGTGTGTTGTCGGTGTGTGTGTGTGTGTTGTCGGTGTGTGTGTGTGTTGTCGGTGTGTGTGTGTGTTGTCGGTGTGTGTGTGTGTGTGTGTGTGTGTGTGTGTGTTGTCGGTGTGTGTGTGTGTGTTGTCGGTGTGTGTGTGTGTTGTCGATGTGTGTGTGTTATTGTTGTCGGTGTGTGTGTGTTTATGTGTTGTCGGTGTGTGTGTGTGTGTGTTGTCGGTGTGTGTGTGTGTGTGTGTTGTCGGTGTGTGTGTGTGTTGTCGGTGTGTGTGTGTGTGTTGTCGGTGTGTGTGTGTTGTCGGTGTGTGTGTGTGTGTTGTCGGTGTGTGTGTGTGTGTGTTGTCGGTGTGTGTGTGTGTGTGTGTTGTCGGTGTGTGTGTGTGTGTGTGTGTGTGTTGTCGGTGTGTGTGTGTGTGTGTTTTCGGTGTGTGTGTGTGTGTGTTGTCGGTGTGTGTGTGTGTGTGTGTTGTCGGTGTGTGTGTGTGTTGTCGGTGTGTGTGTGTGTGTGTGTGTGTGTGTGTGTTGTCGGTGTGTGTGTGTGTGTGTTGTCGGTGTGTGTGTGTGTTGTCGGTGTGTGTGTGTGTGTGTGTTGTCGGTTTGTGTGTGTGTGTGTTGTCAGTGTGTGTGTGTGTGTGTTGTCGGTGTGTGTGTTTATGTGTTGTCGGTGTGTGTGTGTGTGTGTTGTCGGTGTGTGTGTGTGTGTGTGTTGTCGGTGTGTGTGTGTGTTGTCGGTGTGTGTGTGTGTGTTGTCGGTGTGTGTTGTCGGTGTGTGTGTGTGTGTGTGTTGTCGGTGTGTGTGTGTGTGTGTTGTCGGTGTGTGTGTGTGTGTGTGTTGTCAGTGTGTGTGTGTGTGTGTGTTGTCGGTGTGTGTGTGTGTGTGTGTTGTCGGTGTGTGTGTGTGTGTGTTTTCGGTGTGTGTGTGTGTGTTGTCGGTGTGTGTGTGTGTGTGTGTTGTCGGTGTGTGTGTGTGTTGTCGGTGTGTGTGTGTGTGTGTGTGTGTGTGTGTGTTGTCGGTGTGTGTGTGTGTGTGTTGTCGGTGTGTGTGTGTGTGTGTTGTCAGTGTGTGTGTGTGTGTGTGTGTTGTCGGTGTGTGTGTGTGTGTTGTTGGTGTGTGTGTGTGTGTGTGTGTGTGTTGTCGGTGTGTGTGTGTGTGTGTTTTCGGTGTGTGTGTGTGTGTGTTGTCGGTGTGTGTGTGTGTGTGTGTTGTCGGTGTGTGTGTGTGTTGTCGGTGTGTGTGTGTGTGTGTGTGTGTGTGTTGTCGGTGTGTGTGTGTGTGTGTTGTCGGTGTGTGTGTGTGTTGTCGGTGTGTGTGTGTGTGTGTGTTGTCGGTTTGTGTGTGTGTGTGTTGTCAGTGTGTGTGTGTGTGTGTTGTCGGTGTGTGTGTTTATGTGTTGTCGGTGTGTGTGTGTGTGTGTTGTCGGTGTGTGTGTGTGTGTGTGTTGTCGGTGTGTGTGTGTGTTGTCGGTGTGTGTGTGTGTGTTGTCGGTGTGTGTTGTCGGTGTGTGTGTGTGTGTGTGTTGTCGGTGTGTGTGTGTGTGTGTTGTCGGTGTGTGTGTGTGTGTGTGTTGTCAGTGTGTGTGTGTGTGTGTGTTGTCGGTGTGTGTGTGTGTGTGTGTTGTCGGTGTGTGTGTGTGTGTGTTTTCGGTGTGTGTGTGTGTGTTGTCGGTGTGTGTGTGTGTGTGTGTTGTCGGTGTGTGTGTGTGTTGTCGGTGTGTGTGTGTGTGTGTGTGTGTGTGTGTGTTGTCGGTGTGTGTGTGTGTGTGTTGTCGGTGTGTGTGTGTGTGTGTTGTCAGTGTGTGTGTGTGTGTGTGTGTTGTCGGTGTGTGTGTGTGTGTTGTTGGTGTGTGTGTGTGTGTGTGTTGTCGGTGTGTGTGTGTTGTCGGTGTGTGTGTGTGTGTGTTGTCGGTGTGTGTGTGTGTGTGTTGTCTGTGTGTGTGTGTGTGTTGTCGGTGTGTGTGTGTGTGTGTTGTCGGTGTGTGTGTGTGTGTTGTCGGTGTGTGTGTGTGTGTGTTGTCGGTGTGTGTGTGTGTTGTCGGTGTGTGTGTGTGTGTGTGTGTGTGTGTGTTGTCGGTGTGTGTGTGTGTTGTCGGTGTGTATGTGTGTGTGTGTTGTCGGTGTGTGTGTGTGTGTGTTGTCGGTGTGTGTGTGTGTGTTGTCAGTGTGTGTGTGTGTGTGTTGTCGGTGTGTGTGTGTGTGTGTTGTCGGTGTGTGTGTTTGTTGTGTGTGTGTGTGTTGTCGGTGTGTGTGTTGTCTGAGTGTGTGTGTGTGTGTGTGTGTTGTCGGTGTGTGTGTGTTGTCGGTGTGTGTGTGTGTGTGTGTTGTCGGTGTGTGTGTGTGTGTGTGTTGTCGGTGTGTGTGTGTGTGTGTGTTGTCGGTGTGTGTGTGTGTGTGTTGTCAGTGTGTCTGTGTGTGTGTGTTGTCGGTGTGTGTGTGTGTGTGTTGTCGGTGTGTGTGTGTGTGTGTTGTCGGTGTGTGTGTGTTGTGGGTGTGTGTGTGTGTGTGTTGTCTGTGTGTGTGTTTGTGTTGCTGGTGTTTGTGTGTGTGTGTGTGTTGTCGATGTGTGTGTGTGTGTGTTGTCGGTGTGTGTGTGTGTGTGTGTGTGTGTGTGTGTGTGTGTTGTCGGTGTGTGTGTGTGTTGTCGGTGTGTGTGTGTGTTGTCGGTGTGTGTGTGTGTGTGTGTTGTCGGTGTGTGTGTGTGTGTTGTCAGTGTGTGTGTGTGTGTGTTGTCGGTGTGTGTGTGTTTATGTGTTGTCGGTGTGTGTGTGTGTGTGTTGTCGGTGTGTGTGTGTGTGTGTGTTGTCGGTGTGTGTGTGTGTTGTCGGTGTGTGTGTGTGTGTTGTCGGTGTGTGTGTGTTGTCGGTGTGTGTGTGTGTGTGTGTTGTCGGTGTGTGTGTGTGTGTGTTGTCGGTGTGTGTGTGTGTGTTGTCGGTGTGTGTGTGTGTGTGTTGTCGGTGTGTGTGTGTGTGTGTTGTCGGTGTGTGTGTGTGTGTGTTGTCGGTGTGTGTGTGTGTTGTGTGTGTGTGTGTTGTCGGTGTGTGTGTTGTCTGAGTGTGTGTGTGTGTGTGTTGTCGGTGTGTGTGTGTTGTCGGTGTGTGTGTGTGTGTGTGTTGTCGGTGTGTGTGTGTGTTGTCGGTGTGTGTGTGTGTGTGTGTGTGTGTGTGTTGTCGGTGTGTGTGTGTGTTGTCGGTGTGT
The DNA here is from genome assembly GCF_965601325.2 of Salmo salar. NCBI lineage: Eukaryota > Metazoa > Chordata > Actinopteri > Salmoniformes > Salmonidae > Salmo > Salmo salar. The sequence goes on from NW_027675393.1 coordinate 716,993, forward strand.
ATGTGTGTGTGTGTTGTCGGTGTGTGTGTGTGTGTGTTGTCGGTGTGTGTGTGTGTGTTGTCAGTGTGTGTGTGTGTGTGTTGTCGGTGTGTGTGTGTGTGTGTTGTCGGTGTGTGTGTTTGTTGTGTGTGTGTGTGTTGTCGGTGTGTGTGTTGTCTGAGTGTGTGTGTGTGTGTGTTGTCGGTGTGTGTGTGTTGTCGGTGTGTGTGTGTGTGTGTTGTCGGTGTGTGTGTGTGTGTGTGTTGTCGGTGTGTGTGTGTGTGTGTTGTCAGTGTGTCTGTGTGTGTGTGTTGTCGGTGTGTGTGTGTGTGTGTTGTCGGTGTGTGTGTGTGTGTGTTGTCGGTGTGTGTGTGTTGTGGGTGTGTGTGTGTGTGTGTTGTCTGTGTGTGTGTTTGTGTTGCTGGTGTTTGTGTGTGTGTGTGTGTTGTCGATGTGTGTGTGTGTGTGTTGTCGGTGTGTGTGTGTGTGTGTGTGTGTGTGTGTGTGTGTGTTGTCGGTGTGTGTGTGTGTTGTCGGTGTGTGTGTGTGTTGTCGGTGTGTGTGTGTGTGTGTGTTGTCGGTGTGTGTGTGTGTGTTGTCAGTGTGTGTGTGTGTGTGTTGTCGGTGTGTGTGTGTTTATGTGTTGTCGGTGTGTGTGTGTGTGTGTTGTCGGTGTGTGTGTGTGTGTGTGTTGTCGGTGTGTGTGTGTGTTGTCGGTGTGTGTGTGTGTGTTGTCGGTGTGTGTGTGTTGTCGGTGTGTGTGTGTGTGTGTGTTGTCGGTGTGTGTGTGTGTGTGTTGTCGGTGTCTGTGTGTGTGTTGTCGGTGTGTGTGTGTGTGTGTTGTCGGTGTGTGTGTGTGTGTGTTGTCGGTGTGTGTGTGTGTGTGTTGTCGGTGTGTGTGTGTGTTGTGTGTGTGTGTGTTGTCGGTGTGTGTGTTGTCTGAGTGTGTGTGTGTGTGTGTTGTCGGTGTGTGTGTGTTGTCGGTGTGTGTGTGTGTGTGTGTTGTCGGTGTGTGTGTGTGTGTGTGTGTGTGTGTTGTCGTGTGTGTGTGTGTGTGTGTGTGTTGTCGGTGTGTGTGTGTGTGTGTTGTCAGTGTGTCTGTGTGTGTGTGTTGTCGGTGTGTGTGTGTGTGTGTTGTCGGTGTGTGTGTGTGTGTGTTGTCGGTGTGTGTGTGTTGTGGGTGTGTGTGTGTGTTGTCTGTGTGTGTGTGTGTGTTGCTGGTGTTTGTGTGTGTGTGTGTGTTGTCGATGTGTGTGTGTGTGTGTTGTCGGTGTGTGTGTGTGTGTGTGTGTGTGTGTGTGTTGTCGGTGTGTGTGTGTGTTGTCGGTGTGTGTGTGTGTTGTCGGTGTGTGTGTGTGTGTGTGTTGTCGGTGTGTGTGTGTTGTCAGTGTGTGTGTGTGTGTGTTGTCGGTGTGTGTGTGTTTATGTGTTGTCGGTGTGTGTGTGTGTGTGTTGTCGGTGTGTGTGTGTGTGTTGTCGGTGTGTGTGTGTGTTGTCGGTGTGTGTGTGTGTGTTGTCGGTGTGTGTGTGTGTTGTCGGTGTGTGTGTGTGTGTGTGTTGTCGGTGTGTGTGTGTGTTGTCGGTGTGTGTGTGTGTTGTCGGTGTGTGTGTGTGTGTGTGTTGTCGGTGTGTGTGTGTGTGTGTTGTCAGTGTGTGTGTGTGTGTGTTGTCGGTGTGTGTGTGTTTATGTGTTGTCGGTGTGTGTGTGTGTGTGTTGTCGGTGTGTGTGTGTGTGTGTGTTGTCGGTGTGTGTGTGTGTTGTCGGTGTGTGTGTGTTGTCGGTGTGTGTGTGTTGTCGGTGTGTGTGTGTGTGTGTGTTGTCGGTGTGTGTGTGTGTGTGTTGTCGGTGTGTATGTGTGTGTGTGTTGTCGGTGTGTGTGTGTGTGTGTTGTCGGTGTGTGTGTGTGTGTTGTCAGTGTGTGTGTGTGTGTGTTGTCGGTGTGTGTGTGTGTGTGTTGTCGGTGTGTGTGTTTGTTGTGTGTGTGTGTGTTGTCGGTGTGTGTGTTGTCTGAGTGTGTGTGTGTGTGTGTTGTCGGTGTGTGTGTGTTGTCGGTGTGTGTGTGTGTGTGTTGTCGGTGTGTGTGTGTGTGTGTGTTGTCGGTGTGTGTGTGTGTGTGTGTTGTCGGTGTGTGTGTGTGTGTGTTGTCAGTGTGTCTGTGTGTGTGTGTTGTCGGTGTGTGTGTGTGTGTGTTGTCGGTGTGTGTGTGTGTGTGTTGTCGGTGTGTGTGTGTTGTGGGTGTGTGTGTGTGTGTGTTGTCTGTGTGTGTGTTTGTGTTGCTGGTGTTTGTGTGTGTGTGTGTGTTGTCGATGTGTGTGTGTGTGTGTTGTCGGTGTGTGTGTGTGTGTGTGTGTGTGTGTGTGTGTGTGTTGTCGGTGTGTGTGTGTGTTGTCGGTGTGTGTGTGTGTTGTCGGTGTGTGTGTGTGTGTGTGTTGTCGGTGTGTGTGTGTGTGTTGTCAGTGTGTGTGTGTGTGTGTTGTCGGTGTGTGTGTGTTTATGTGTTGTCGGTGTGTGTGTGTGTGTGTTGTCGGTGTGTGTGTGTGTGTGTGTTGTCGGTGTGTGTGTGTGTTGTCGGTGTGTGTGTGTGTGTTGTCGGTGTGTGTGTGTTGTCGGTGTGTGTGTGTGTGTGTGTTGTCGGTGTGTGTGTGTGTGTGTTGTCGGTGTGTGTGTGTGTGTTGTCGGTGTGTGTGTGTGTGTGTTGTCGGTGTGTGTGTGTGTGTGTTGTCGGTGTGTGTGTGTGTGTGTTGTCGGTGTGTGTGTGTGTTGTGTGTGTGTGTGTTGTCGGTGTGTGTGTTGTCTGAGTGTGTGTGTGTGTGTGTTGTCGGTGTGTGTGTGTTGTCGGTGTGTGTGTGTGTGTGTGTTGTCGGTGTGTGTGTGTGTGTGTGTGTGTGTGTTGTCGGTGTGTGTGTGTGTGTGTGTGTGTTGTCGGTGTGTGTGTGTGTGTGTGTTGTCGGTGTGTGTGTGTGTGTGTTTTCGGTGTGTGTGTGTGTGTTGTCGGTGTGTGTGTGTGTGTGTGTTGTCGGTGTGTGTGTGTGTTGTCGGTGTGTGTGTGTGTGTGTGTGTGTGTGTGTGTTGTCGGTGTGTGTGTGTGTGTGTTGTCGGTGTGTGTGTGTGTGTGTTGTCAGTGTGTGTGTGTGTGTGTGTGTTGTCGGTGTGTGTGTGTGTGTTGTTGGTGTGTGTGTGTGTGTGTGTGTGTGTTGTCGGTGTGTGTGTGTGTGTGTTTTCGGTGTGTGTGTGTGTGTGTTGTCGGTGTGTGTGTGTGTGTGTGTTGTCGGTGTGTGTGTGTGTTGTCGGTGTGTGTGTGTGTGTGTGTGTGTGTGTTGTCGGTGTGTGTGTGTGTGTGTTGTCGGTGTGTGTGTGTGTTGTCGGTGTGTGTGTGTGTGTGTGTTGTCGGTTTGTGTGTGTGTGTGTTGTCAGTGTGTGTGTGTGTGTGTTGTCGGTGTGTGTGTTTATGTGTTGTCGGTGTGTGTGTGTGTGTGTTGTCGGTGTGTGTGTGTGTGTGTGTTGTCGGTGTGTGTGTGTGTTGTCGGTGTGTGTGTGTGTGTTGTCGGTGTGTGTTGTCGGTGTGTGTGTGTGTGTGTGTTGTCGGTGTGTGTGTGTGTGTGTTGTCGGTGTGTGTGTGTGTGTGTGTTGTCAGTGTGTGTGTGTGTGTGTGTTGTCGGTGTGTGTGTGTGTGTGTGTTGTCGGTGTGTGTGTGTGTGTGTTTTCGGTGTGTGTGTGTGTGTTGTCGGTGTGTGTGTGTGTGTGTGTTGTCGGTGTGTGTGTGTGTTGTCGGTGTGTGTGTGTGTGTGTGTGTGTGTGTGTGTTGTCGGTGTGTGTGTGTGTGTGTTGTCGGTGTGTGTGTGTGTGTGTTGTCAGTGTGTGTGTGTGTGTGTGTGTTGTCGGTGTGTGTGTGTGTGTTGTTGGTGTGTGTGTGTGTGTGTGTTGTCGGTGTGTGTGTGTTGTCGGTGTGTGTGTGTGTGTGTTGTCGGTGTGTGTGTGTGTGTGTTGTCTGTGTGTGTGTGTGTGTTGTCGGTGTGTGTGTGTGTGTGTTGTCGGTGTGTGTGTGTGTGTTGTCGGTGTGTGTGTGTGTGTGTTGTCGGTGTGTGTGTGTGTTGTCGGTGTGTGTGTGTGTGTGTGTGTGTGTGTGTTGTCGGTGTGTGTGTGTGTTGTCGGTGTGTATGTGTGTGTGTGTTGTCGGTGTGTGTGTGTGTGTGTTGTCGGTGTGTGTGTGTGTGTTGTCAGTGTGTGTGTGTGTGTGTTGTCGGTGTGTGTGTGTGTGTGTTGTCGGTGTGTGTGTTTGTTGTGTGTGTGTGTGTTGTCGGTGTGTGTGTTGTCTGAGTGTGTGTGTGTGTGTGTGTGTTGTCGGTGTGTGTGTGTTGTCGGTGTGTGTGTGTGTGTGTGTTGTCGGTGTGTGTGTGTGTGTGTGTTGTCGGTGTGTGTGTGTGTGTGTGTTGTCGGTGTGTGTGTGTGTGTGTTGTCAGTGTGTCTGTGTGTGTGTGTTGTCGGTGTGTGTGTGTGTGTGTTGTCGGTGTGTGTGTGTGTGTGTTGTCGGTGTGTGTGTGTTGTGGGTGTGTGTGTGTGTGTGTTGTCTGTGTGTGTGTTTGTGTTGCTGGTGTTTGTGTGTGTGTGTGTGTTGTCGATGTGTGTGTGTGTGTGTTGTCGGTGTGTGTGTGTGTGTGTGTGTGTGTGTGTGTGTGTGTTGTCGGTGTGTGTGTGTGTTGTCGGTGTGTGTGTGTGTTGTCGGTGTGTGTGTGTGTGTGTGTTGTCGGTGTGTGTGTGTGTGTTGTCAGTGTGTGTGTGTGTGTGTTGTCGGTGTGTGTGTGTTTATGTGTTGTCGGTGTGTGTGTGTGTGTGTTGTCGGTGTGTGTGTGTGTGTGTGTTGTCGGTGTGTGTGTGTGTTGTCGGTGTGTGTGTGTGTGTTGTCGGTGTGTGTGTGTTGTCGGTGTGTGTGTGTGTGTGTGTTGTCGGTGTGTGTGTGTGTGTGTTGTCGGTGTGTGTGTGTGTGTTGTCGGTGTGTGTGTGTGTGTGTTGTCGGTGTGTGTGTGTGTGTGTTGTCGGTGTGTGTGTGTGTGTGTTGTCGGTGTGTGTGTGTGTTGTGTGTGTGTGTGTTGTCGGTGTGTGTGTTGTCTGAGTGTGTGTGTGTGTGTGTTGTCGGTGTGTGTGTGTTGTCGGTGTGTGTGTGTGTGTGTGTTGTCGGTGTGTGTGTGTGTTGTCGGTGTGTGTGTGTGTGTGTGTGTGTGTGTGTTGTCGGTGTGTGTGTGTGTTGTCGGTGTGTATGTGTGTGTGTGTTGTCGGTGTGTGTGTGTGTGTGTTGTCGGTGTGTGTGTGTGTGTTGTCAGTGTGTGTGTGTGTGTGTTGTCGGTGTGTGTGTGTGTGTGTTGTCGGTGTGTGTGTTTGTTGTGTGTGTGTGTGTTGTCGGTGTGTGTGTTGTCTGAGTGTGTGTGTGTGTGTGTTGTCGGTGTGTGTGTGTGTGTGTTGTCGGTGTGTGTGTGTGTGTTGTCAGTGTGTGTGTGTGTGTGTTGTCGGTGTGTGTGTGTGTGTGTTGTCGGTGTGTGTGTTTGTTGTGTGTGTGTGTGTTGTCGGTGTGTGTGTTGTCTGAGTGTGTGTGTGTGTGTGTTGTCGGTGTGTGTGTGTTGTCGGTGTGTGTGTGTGTGTGTTGTCGGTGTGTGTGTGTGTGTGTGTTGTCGGTGTGTGTGTGTGTGTGTGTTGTCGGTGTGTGTGTGTGTGTGTTGTCAGTGTGTCTGTGTGTGTGTGTTGTCGGTGTGTGTGTGTGTGTGTTGTCGGTGTGTGTGTGTGTGTGTTGTCGGTGTGTGTGTGTTGTGGGTGTGTGTGTGTGTGTGTTGTCTGTGTGTGTGTTTGTGTTGCTGGTGTTTGTGTGTGTGTGTGTGTTGTCGATGTGTGTGTGTGTGTGTTGTCGGTGTGTGTGTGTGTGTGTGTGTGTGTGTGTGTGTGTGTTGTCGGTGTGTGTGTGTGTTGTCGGTGTGTGTGTGTGTTGTCGGTGTGTGTGTGTGTGTGTGTTGTCGGTGTGTGTGTGTGTGTTGTCAGTGTGTGTGTGTGTGTGTTGTCGGTGTGTGTGTGTTTATGTGTTGTCGGTGTGTGTGTGTGTGTGTTGTCGGTGTGTGTGTGTGTGTGTGTTGTCGGTGTGTGTGTGTGTTGTCGGTGTGTGTGTGTGTGTTGTCGGTGTGTGTGTGTTGTCGGTGTGTGTGTGTGTGTGTGTTGTCGGTGTGTGTGTGTGTGTGTTGTCGGTGTGTGTGTGTGTGTTGTCGGTGTGTGTGTGTGTGTGTTGTCGGTGTGTGTGTGTGTGTGTTGTCGGTGTGTGTGTGTGTGTGTTGTCGGTGTGTGTGTGTGTTGTGTGTGTGTGTGTTGTCGGTGTGTGTGTTGTCTGAGTGTGTGTGTGTGTGTGTTGTCGGTGTGTGTGTGTTGTCGGTGTGTGTGTGTGTGTGTGTTGTCGGTGTGTGTGTGTGTGTGTGTGTGTGTGTTGTCGGTGTGTGTGTGTGTGTGTGTGTGTTGTCGGTGTGTGTGTGTGTGTGTTGTCAGTGTGTCTGTGTGTGTGTGTTGTCGGTGTGTGTGTGTGTGTGTTGTCGGTGTGTGTGTGTGTGTGTTGTCGGTGTGTGTGTGTTGTGGGTGTGTGTGTGTGTTGTCTGTGTGTGTGTGTGTGTTGCTGGTGTTTGTGTGTGTGTGTGTGTTGTCGATGTGTGTGTGTGTGTGTTGTCGGTGTGTGTGTGTGTGTGTGTGTGTGTGTGTGTTGTCGGTGTGTGTGTGTGTTGTCGGTGTGTGTGTGTGTTGTCGGTGTGTGTGTGTGTGTGTGTTGTCGGTGTGTGTGTGTTGTCAGTGTGTGTGTGTGTGTGTTGTCGGTGTGTGTGTGTTTATGTGTTGTCGGTGTGTGTGTGTGTGTGTTGTCGGTGTGTGTGTGTGTGTTGTCGGTGTGTGTGTGTGTTGTCGGTGTGTGTGTGTGTGTTGTCGGTGTGTGTGTGTGTTGTCGGTGTGTGTGTGTGTGTGTGTTGTCGGTGTGTGTGTGTGTTGTCGGTGTGTGTGTGTGTTGTCGGTGTGTGTGTGTGTGTGTGTTGTCGGTGTGTGTGTGTGTGTGTTGTCAGTGTGTGTGTGTGTGTGTTGTCGGTGTGTGTGTGTTTATGTGTTGTCGGTGTGTGTGTGTGTGTGTTGTCGGTGTGTGTGTGTGTGTGTGTTGTCGGTGTGTGTGTGTGTTGTCGGTGTGTGTGTGTTGTCGGTGTGTGTGTGTTGTCGGTGTGTGTGTGTGTGTGTGTTGTCGGTGTGTGTGTGTGTGTGTTGTCGGTGTGTGTGTGTGTGTTGTCGGTGTGTGTGTGTGTGTGTTGTCGGTGTGTGTGTGTGTGTGTTGTCGGTGTGTGTGTGTGTTGTCGGTGTGTGTGTGTGTTGTGTGTGTGTGTGTTGTCGGTGTGTGTGTTGTCTGAGTGTGTGTGTGTGTGTGTTGTCGGTGTGTGTGTGTTGTCGGTGTGTGTGTGTGTGTGTGTTGTCGGTGTGTGTGTGTGTGTGTGTGTGTGTGTTGTCGGTGTGTGTGTGTGTGTGTGTTGTCGGTGTGTGTGTGTGTGTGTTGTCAGTGTGTCTGTGTGTGTGTGTTGTCGGTGTGTGTGTGTGTGTGTTGTCGGTGTGTGTGTGTGTGTGTTGTCGGTGTGTGTGTGTTGTGGGTGTGTGTGTGTGTGTGTTGTCTGTGTGTGTGTGTGTGTTGCTGGTGTTTGTGTGTGTGTGTGTGTTGTCGATGTGTGTGTGTGTGTGTTGTCGGTGTGTGTGTGTGTGTGTGTGTGTGTGTGTGTGTGTCGGTGTGTGTGTGTGTTGTCGGTGTGTGTGTGTGTTGTCGGTGTGTGTGTGTGTGTGTGTTGTCGGTGTGTGTGTGTGTGTTGTCAGTGTGTGTGTGTGTGTGTTGTCGGTGTGTGTGTGTGTGTGTTGTCGGTGTGTGTGTGTGTGTTGTCGGTGTGTGTGTGTGTTGTCGGTGTGTGTGTGTGTGTTGTCGGTGTGTGTGTGTGTTGTCGGTGTGTGTGTGTGTGTTGTCGGTGTGTGTGTGTGTGTGTTGTCGGTGTGTGTGTGTGTGTGTTGTCGGTGTGTGTGTGTGTGTGTTGTCGGTGTGTGTGTGTGTGTGTTGTCGGTGTGTGTGTGTGTGTGTGTTGTGTGTGTGTGTGTTGTTTGTGTGTGTGTGTGTTGTCGGTGTGTGTGTGTGTGTGTTGTCGGTGTGTGTGTGTGTGTTGTCGGTGTGTGTGTGTGTGTGTTGTCGGTGTGTGTGTGTGTTGTCGGTGTGTGTGTGTGTGTGTGTGTGTGTGTGTGTGTGTGTTGTCGGTGTGTGTGTGTGTTGTCGGTGTGTATGTGTGTGTGTGTTGTCGGTGTGTGTGTGTGTGTGTTGTCGGTGTGTGTGTGTGTGTTGTCAGTGTGTGTGTGTGTGTGTTGTCGGTGTGTGTGTGTGTGTGTTGTCGGTGTGTGTGTGTGTTGTCGGTGTGTGTGTGTTGTCGGTGTGTGTGTGTGTGTGTTGTCGGTGTGTGTGTGTGTTGTGTGTGTGTGTGTTGTCGGTGTGTGTGTTGTCTGAGTGTGTGTGTGTGTGTGTGTGTTGTCGGTGTGTGTGTTGTCGGTGTGTGTGTGTGTGTTGTCGGTGTGTGTGTGTGTGTGTGTGTGTTGTCGGTGTGTGTGTGTGTGTGTTGTCGGTGTGTGTGTGTGTGTGTGTTGTCAGTGTGTGTGTGTGTGTGTGTTGTCGGTGTGTGTGTGTGTGTGTTGTCGGTGTGTGTGTGTGTTTTTGTGTTGTTGGTGTATGTGTGTTGTGGGTGTGTGTGTGTGTGTGTTGTCGGTGTGGGTGTGTGTGTTGCTGGTGTTTGTGTGTGTGTGTGTTGTCGATGTGTGTGTGTGTGTGTTGTCGGTGTGTGTGTGTGTGTGTGTGTGTGTGTGTGTGTGTGTGTGTGTGTGTGTGTGTGTTGTCGGTGTGTGTGTGTGTGTGTGTTGTCGGTGTGTGTGTGTGTGTTGTGTGTGTGTGTGTGTTGTCGGTGTGTGTGTGTGTGTGTTGTCGGTGTGTGTGTGTGTGTGTTGTCGGTGTGTGTGTGTGTGTGTTGTCGGTGTGTGTGTGTGTGTGTTGTGTGTGTGTGTGTTGTTTGTGTGTGTGTGTGTTGTCGGTGTGTGTGTGTGTGTGTTGTCGGTGTGTGTGTGTGTGTGTGTGTGTGTGTGTGTGTGTGTGTGTGTGTGTGTGTGTGTGTGTGTGTTGTCGGTGTGTGTGTGTGTGTGTGTTGTCGGTGTGTGTGTGTGTGTTGCCGGTGTGTGTGTGTGTGTTGTCTGTGTGTGTGTGTGTGTGTTGTCGGTGTGTGTGTGTGTGTGTTGTCGGTGTGTGTGTGTGTGTGTTGTCGGTGTGTGTGTGTTGTCGGTGTGTGTGTGTGTGTGTTGTCGGTGTGTTGTCGGTGTGTGTGTGTGTGTTGTCGGTGTGTGTGTGTGTGTTGTCGGTGTGTGTGTGTTTATGTGTTGTCGGTGTGTGTGTGTGTGTGTTGTCGGTGTGTGTGTGTGTTTATGTGTTGTCGGTGTGTGTGTGTGTGTTGTCGGTGTGTGTGTGTGTGTTGTCGGTGTGTGTGTGTGTGTGTGTTGTCGGTGTGTGTGTGTGTGTTGTCGGTGTGTGTGTGTGTTGTCGGTGTGTGTGTGTGTTGTCGGTGTGTGTGTGTGTTGTCGGTGTGTGTGTGTGTGTTGTCGGTGTGTGTGTGTGTTGTCGGTGTGTGTGTGTGTGTGTGTGTTGTCGGTGTGTGTGTGTGTGTGTTGTCAGTGTGTGTGTGTGTGTGTTGTCGGTGTGTGTGTGTTTATGTGTTGTCGGTGTGTGTGTGTGTGTGTTGTCGGTGTGTGTGTGTGTGTGTGTTGTCGGTGTGTGTGTGTGTTGTCGGTGTGTGTGTGTGTGTTGTCGGTGTGTGTGTGTTGTCGGTGTGTGTGTGTGTGTGTGTTGTCGGTGTGTGTGTGTGTGTGTTGTCGGTGTGTGTGTGTGTTGTCGGTGTGTGTGTGTGTGTGTTGTCGGTGTGTGTGTGTGTGTGTGTTGTCGGTGTGTGTGTGTGTGTTGTCGGTGTGTGTTTGTGTTTATGTGTTGTCGGTGTGTGTGTGTGTGTTGTCGGTGTGTGTGTGTGTGTGTGTTGTCGGTGTGTGTGTGTGTGTGTTGTCAGTGTGTGTGTGTGTGTGTTGTCGGTGTGTGTGTGTTTATGTGTTGTCGGTGTGTGTGTGTGTGTGTTGTCGGTGTGTGTGTGTGTGTGTGTTGTCGGTGTGTGTGTGTGTTGTCGGTGTGTGTGTGTTGTCGGTGTGTGTGTGTTGTCGGTGTGTGTGTGTGTGTGTTGTCGGTGTGTGTGTGTGTGTTGTCGGTGTGTGTGTGTGTGTGTTGTCGGTGTGTGTGTGTGTGTGTTGTCGGTGTGTGTGTGTGTGTGTGTGTTGTCGGTGTGTGTGTGTGTTGTGTGTGTGTGTGTTGTTTGTGTGTGTGTGTGTTGTCGGTGTGTGTGTGTGTGTTGTCGGTGTGTGTGTGTGTGTGTGTGTGTGTATGTGTGTGTGTGTGTGTGTGTGTGTGTGTGTGTGTGTGTGTGTTGTCGGTGTGTGTGTGTGTGTGTGTTGTCGGTGTGTGTGTGTGTGTTGCCGGTGAGTGTGTGTGTGTTGTCGGTGTGTGTGTGTGTTGTCGGTGTGTGTGTGTGTGTGTTGTCGGTGTGTGTGTGTGTGTGTGTTGTCGGTGTGTGTGTGTGTGTTGTCGGTGTGTGTGTGTGTGTGTTGTCGGTGTGTTGTCGGTGTGTGTGTGTGTGTTGTCGGTGTGTGTGTGTGTGTGTTGTCGGTGTGTGTGTGTGTTTATGTGTTGTCGGTGTGTGTGTGTGTGTGTTGTCGGTGTGTGTGTGTGTTTATGTGTTGTCGGTGTGTGTGTGTGTGTGTTGTCGGTGTGTGTGTGTGTGTTGTCGGTGTGTGTGTGTGTGTGTGTTGTCGGTGTGTGTGTGTGTGTTGTCGGTGTGTGTGTGTGTTGTCGGTGTGTGTGTGTGTTGTCGGTGTGTGTGTGTGTGTGTGTTGTCGGTGTGTGTGTGTGTGTTGTCGGTGTGTGTGTGTGTTGTCGGTGTGTGTGTGTGTGTGTTGTCGGTGTGTGTGTGTTTATGTGTTGTCGGTGTGTGTGTGTGTGTGTTGTCGGTGTGTGTGTGTGTGTGTGTTGTCGGTGTGTGTGTGTGTTGTCGGTGTGTGTGTGTGTGTTGTCGGTGTGTGTGTGTTGTCGGTGTGTGTGTGTGTGTGTGTTGTCGGTGTGTGTGTGTGTGTGTTGTCGGTGTGTGTGTGTGTGTGTGTTGTCAGTGTGTGTGTGTGTGTGTGTTGTCGGTGTGTGTGTGTGTGTGTTTGTGTTGTCGGTGTGTGTGTGTGTGTGTGTTTCGGTGTGTGTGTGTGTGTGTTGTCGGTGTGTGTGTGTGTGTGTGTTGTCGGTGTGTGTGTGTGTTGTCGGTGTGTGTGTGTGTGTGTGTGTGTGTGTGTGTGTTGTCGGTGTGTGTGTGTGTGTGTTGTCGGTGTGTGTGTGTGTGTGTTGTCAGTGTGTGTGTGTGTGTGTGTTGTCGGTGTGTCTGTGTGTGTGTTGTTGGTGTGTGTGTGTGTGTGTGTTGTCGGTGTGTGTGTGTTGTCGGTGTGTGTGTGTGTGTGTTGTCGGTGTGTGTGTGTGTTGTCTGTGTGTGTGTGTGTGTTGTCGGTGTGTGTGTGTTTATGTGTTATCGGTGTGTGTGTGTGTGTTGTCGGTGTGTGTGTGTGTGTTGTAGGTGTGTGTGTGTGTGTGTTGTCGGTGTGTGTGTGTGTTGTCTGTGTGTGTGTTGTCGGTGTGTGTGTTGTCTGAGTGTGTGTGTGTGTGTGTGTTGTCGGTGTGTGTGTGTTGTCGGTGTGTGTGTGTGTGTGTGTTGTCGGTGTGTGTGTGTGTGTGTGTGTGTGTGTTGTCGGTGTGTGTGTGTGTGTGTGTTGTCGGTGTGTGTGTGTGTGTGTTGTCAGTGTGTCTGTGTGTGTGTGTTGTCGGTGTGTGTGTGTGTGTGTTGTCGGTGTGTGTGTGTGTGTGTTGTCGGTGTGTGTGTGTTGTGGGTGTGTGTGTGTGTGTGTGTTGTCTGTGTGTGTGTGTGTGTTGCTGGTGTTTGTGTGTGTGTGTGTGTTGTCGATGTGTGTGTGTGTGTGTTGTCGGTGTGTGTGTGTGTGTGTGTGTGTGTGTGTGTTGTCGGTGTGTGTGTGTGTTGTCGGTGTGTGTGTGTGTTGTCGGTGTGTGTGTGTGTGTGTGTTGTCGGTGTGTGTGTGTGTGTTGTCAGTGTGTGTGTGTGTGTGTTGTCGGTGTGTGTGTGTGTGTGTTGTCGGTGTGTGTGTGTGTGTTGTCGGTGTGTGTGTGTGTTGTCGGTGTGTGTGTGTGTGTTGTCGGTGTGTGTGTGTGTTGTCGGTGTGTGTGTGTGTGTTGTCGGTGTGTGTGTGTGTGTGTTGTCGGTGTGTGTGTGTGTGTGTTGTCGGTGTGTGTGTGTGTGTGTTGTCGGTGTGTGTGTGTGTGTGTTGTCGGTGTGTGTGTGTGTGTGTTGTGTGTGTGTGTGTTGTTTGTGTGTGTGTGTGTTGTCGGTGTGTGTGTGTGTGTGTTGTCGGTGTGTGTGTGTGTGTTGTCGGTGTGTGTGTGTGTGTGTTGTCGGTGTGTGTGTGTGTTGTCGGTGTGTGTGTGTGTGTGTGTTGTCGGTGTGTGTGTGTGTTGTCGGTGTGTATGTGTGTGTGTGTTGTCGGTGTGTGTGTGTGTGTGTTGTCGGTGTGTGTGTGTGTGTTGTCAGTGTGTGTGTGTGTGTGTTGTCGGTGTGTGTGTGTGTGTGTTGTCGGTGTGTGTGTGTGTTGTCGGTGTGTGTGTGTTGTCGGTGTGTGTGTGTGTGTGTTGTCGGTGTGTGTGTGTGTTGTGTGTGTGTGTGTTGTCGGTGTGTGTGTTGTCTGAGTGTGTGTGTGTGTGTGTGTGTTGTCGGTGTGTGTGTTGTCGGTGTGTGTGTGTGTGTTGTCGGTGTGTGTGTGTGTGTGTGTGTGTTGTCGGTGTGTGTGTGTGTGTGTTGTCGGTGTGTGTGTGTGTGTGTGTTGTCAGTGTGTGTGTGTGTGTGTGTTGTCGGTGTGTGTGTGTGTGTGTTGTCGGTGTGTGTGTGTGTTTTTGTGTTGTTGGTGTATGTGTGTTGTGGGTGTGTGTGTGTGTGTGTTGTCGGTGTGGGTGTGTGTGTTGCTGGTGTTTGTGTGTGTGTGTGTTGTCGATGTGTGTGTGTGTGTGTTGTCGGTGTGTGTGTGTGTGTGTGTGTGTGTGTGTGTGTGTGTGTGTGTGTGTGTGTTGTCGGTGTGTGTGTGTGTGTGTGTTGTCGGTGTGTGTGTGTGTGTTGTGTGTGTGTGTGTGTTGTCGGTGTGTGTGTGTGTGTGTTGTCGGTGTGTGTGTGTGTGTGTTGTCGGTGTGTGTGTGTGTGTGTTGTCGGTGTGTGTGTGTGTGTGTTGTGTGTGTGTGTGTTGTTTGTGTGTGTGTGTGTTGTCGGTGTGTGTGTGTGTGTGTTGTCGGTGTGTGTGTGTGTGTGTGTGGTGTGTGTGTGTGTGTGTGTGTGTGTGTGTGTGTGTGTGTGTTGTCGGTGTGTGTGTGTGTGTGTGTTGTCGGTGTGTGTGTGTGTGTTGCCGGTGTGTGTGTGTGTGTTGTCTGTGTGTGTGTGTGTGTGTTGTCGGTGTGTGTGTGTGTGTGTTGTCGGTGTGTGTGTGTGTGTGTTGTCGGTGTGTGTGTGTTGTCGGTGTGTGTGTGTGTGTGTTGTCGGTGTGTTGTCGGTGTGTGTGTGTGTGTTGTCGGTGTGTGTGTGTGTGTTGTCGGTGTGTGTGTGTTTATGTGTTGTCGGTGTGTGTGTGTGTGTGTTGTCGGTGTGTGTGTGTGTTTATGTGTTGTCGGTGTGTGTGTGTGTGTTGTCGGTGTGTGTGTGTGTGTTGTCGGTGTGTGTGTGTGTGTGTGTTGTCGGTGTGTGTGTGTGTGTTGTCGGTGTGTGTGTGTGTTGTCGGTGTGTGTGTGTGTTGTCGGTGTGTGTGTGTGTTGTCGGTGTGTGTGTGTGTGTTGTCGGTGTGTGTGTGTGTTGTCGGTGTGTGTGTGTGTGTGTGTGTTGTCGGTGTGTGTGTGTGTGTGTTGTCAGTGTGTGTGTGTGTGTGTTGTCGGTGTGTGTGTGTTTATGTGTTGTCGGTGTGTGTGTGTGTGTGTTGTCGGTGTGTGTGTGTGTGTGTGTTGTCGGTGTGTGTGTGTGTTGTCGGTGTGTGTGTGTGTGTTGTCGGTGTGTGTGTGTTGTCGGTGTGTGTGTGTGTGTGTGTTGTCGGTGTGTGTGTGTGTGTGTTGTCGGTGTGTGTGTGTGTTGTCGGTGTGTGTGTGTGTGTGTTGTCGGTGTGTGTGTGTGTGTGTGTTGTCGGTGTGTGTGTGTGTGTTGTCGGTGTGTGTTTGTGTTTATGTGTTGTCGGTGTGTGTGTGTGTGTTGTCGGTGTGTGTGTGTGTGTGTGTTGTCGGTGTGTGTGTGTGTGTGTTGTCAGTGTGTGTGTGTGTGTGTTGTCGGTGTGTGTGTGTTTATGTGTTGTCGGTGTGTGTGTGTGTGTGTTGTCGGTGTGTGTGTGTGTGTGTGTTGTCGGTGTGTGTGTGTGTTGTCGGTGTGTGTGTGTTGTCGGTGTGTGTGTGTTGTCGGTGTGTGTGTGTGTGTGTTGTCGGTGTGTGTGTGTGTGTTGTCGGTGTGTGTGTGTGTGTGTTGTCGGTGTGTGTGTGTGTGTGTTGTCGGTGTGTGTGTGTGTGTGTGTGTTGTCGGTGTGTGTGTGTGTTGTGTGTGTGTGTGTTGTTTGTGTGTGTGTGTGTTGTCGGTGTGTGTGTGTGTGTTGTCGGTGTGTGTGTGTGTGTGTGTGTGTGTATGTGTGTGTGTGTGTGTGTGTGTGTGTGTGTGTGTGTGTGTGTTGTCGGTGTGTGTGTGTGTGTGTGTTGTCGGTGTGTGTGTGTGTGTTGCCGGTGTGTGTGTGTGTGTTGTCGGTGTGTGTGTGTGTTGTCGGTGTGTGTGTGTGTGTGTTGTCGGTGTGTGTGTGTGTGTGTGTTGTCGGTGTGTGTGTGTGTGTTGTCGGTGTGTGTGTGTGTGTGTTGTCGGTGTGTTGTCGGTGTGTGTGTGTGTGTTGTCGGTGTGTGTGTGTGTGTGTTGTCGGTGTGTGTGTGTGTTTATGTGTTGTCGGTGTGTGTGTGTGTGTGTTGTCGGTGTGTGTGTGTGTTTATGTGTTGTCGGTGTGTGTGTGTGTGTGTTGTCGGTGTGTGTGTGTGTGTTGTCGGTGTGTGTGTGTGTGTGTGTTGTCGGTGTGTGTGTGTGTGTTGTCGGTGTGTGTGTGTGTTGTCGGTGTGTGTGTGTGTTGTCGGTGTGTGTGTGTGTGTGTGTTGTCGGTGTGTGTGTGTGTGTTGTCGGTGTGTGTGTGTGTTGTCGGTGTGTGTGTGTGTGTGTTGTCGGTGTGTGTGTGTTTATGTGTTGTCGGTGTGTGTGTGTGTGTGTTGTCGGTGTGTGTGTGTGTGTGTGTTGTCGGTGTGTGTGTGTGTTGTCGGTGTGTGTGTGTGTGTTGTCGGTGTGTGTGTGTTGTCGGTGTGTGTGTGTGTGTGTGTTGTCGGTGTGTGTGTGTGTGTGTTGTCGGTGTGTGTGTGTGTGTGTGTTGTCAGTGTGTGTGTGTGTGTGTGTTGTCGGTGTGTGTGTGTGTGTGTTTGTGTTGTCGGTGTGTGTGTGTGTGTGTTTTCGGTGTGTGTGTGTGTGTGTTGTCGGTGTGTGTGTGTGTGTGTGTTGTCGGTGTGTGTGTGTGTTGTCGGTGTGTGTGTGTGTGTGTGTGTGTGTGTGTGTGTTGTCGGTGTGTGTGTGTGTGTGTTGTCGGTGTGTGTGTGTGTGTGTTGTCAGTGTGTGTGTGTGTGTGTGTTGTCGGTGTGTCTGTGTGTGTGTTGTTGGTGTGTGTGTGTGTGTGTGTTGTCGGTGTGTGTGTGTTGTCGGTGTGTGTGTGTGTGTGTTGTCGGTGTGTGTGTGTGTTGTCTGTGTGTGTGTGTGTGTTGTCGGTGTGTGTGTGTTTATGTGTTATCGGTGTGTGTGTGTGTGTTGTCGGTGTGTGTGTGTGTGTTGTAGGTGTGTGTGTGTTGTCGGTGTGTGTGTGTGTTGTCGGTGTGTGTGTGTGTGTGTGTGTGTGTGTGTGTGTGTGTGTGTGTGTGTGTGTGTTGTCGGTGTGTGTGTGTGTTGTCGGTGTGTATGTGTGTGTGTGTTTTCGGTGTGTGTGTGTGTGTGTTGTGTGTGTGTGTGTTGTTTGTGTGTGTGTGTGTTGTCGGTGTGTGTGTGTGTGTTGTCGGTGTGTGTGTGTGTGTGTGTGTGTGTATGTGTGTGTGTGTGTGTGTGTGTGTGTGTGTGTGTGTTGTCGGTGTGTGTGTGTGTGTGTGTTGTCGGTGTGTGTGTGTGTGTTGCCGCTGTGTGTGTGTGTGTTGTCGGTGTGTGTGTGTGTTGTCGGTGTGTGTGTGTGTGTGTGTTGTCGGTGTGTGTGTGTGTGTGTGTTGTCGGTGTATGTGTGTGTGTTGTCGGTGTGTGTGTGTGTGTGTTGTCGGTGTGTTGTCGGTGTGTGTGTGTGTGTTGTCGGTGTGTGTGTGTGTGTGTTGTCGGTGTGTGTGTGTGTTTATGTGTTGTCGGTGTGTGTGTGTGTGTGTGTTGTCGGTGTGTGTGTGTGTTTATGTGTTGTCGGTGTGTGTGTGTGTGTGTTGTCGGTGTGTGTGTGTGTGTTGTCGGTGTGTGTGTGTGTGTGTGTTGTCGGTGTGTGTGTGTGTGTGTTGTCGGTGTGTGTGTGTGTTGTCGATGTGTGTGTGTGTTGTCGGTGTGTGTGTGTGTGTGTGTGTGTTGTCGGTGTGTGTGTGTGTGTTGTCGGTGTGTGTGTGTGTTGTCGGTGTGTGTGTGTGTGTGTTGTCAGTGTGTGTGTGTTTATGTGTTGTCGGTGTGTGTGTGTGTGTGTTGTCGGTGTGTGTGTGTGTGTTGTCGGTGTGTGTGTGTGTTGTCGGTGTGTGTGTGTGTGTTGTCGGTGTGTGTGTGTTGTCGGTGTGTGTGTGTGTGTGTGTTGTCGGTGTGTGTGTGTGTGTGTTGTCGGTGTGTGTGTGTGTGTGTGTTGTCAGTGTGTGTGTGTGTGTGTGTTGTCGGTGTGTGTGTGTGTGTGTGTGTGTTGTCGGTGTGTGTGTGTGTGTGTGTTTTCGGTGTGTGTGTGTGTGTGTTGTCGGTGTGTGTGTGTGTGTGTGTTGTCGGTGTGTGTGTGTGTTGTCGGTGTGTGTGTGTGTGTGTGTGTGTGTGTGTGTGTTGTCGGTGTGTGTGTGTGTGTGTTGTCGGTGTGTGTGTGTGTGTGTGTTGTCAGTGTGTGTGTGTGTGTGTGTTGTCGGTGTGTCTGTGTGTGTGTTGTTGGTGTGTGTGTGTGTGTGTGTTGTCGGTGTGTGTGTGTTGTCGGAGTGTGTGTGTGTTTATGTGTTGTCGGTGTGTGTGTGTGTGTGTTGTCGGTGTGTGTGTGTGTGTTGTCGGTGTGTGTGTGTGTGTGTGTTGTCGGTGTGTGTGTGTGTGTTGTCGGTGTGTGTGTGTGTTGTCGGTGTGTGTGTGTGTTGTCGGTGTGTGTGTGTGTGTGTGTTGTCGGTGTGTGTGTGTGTGTTGTCGGTGTGTGTGTGTGTTGTCGGTGTGTGTGTGTGTGTGTTGTCGGTGTGTGTGTGTTTATGTGTTGTCGGTGTGTGTGTGTGTGTGTTGTCGGTGTGTGTGTGTGTGTGTGTTGTCGGTGTGTGTGTGTGTTGTCGGTGTGTGTGTGTGTGTGTTGTCGGTGTGTGTGTGTGTGTGTGTTGTCAGTGTGTGTGTGTGTGTGTGTTGTCGGTGTGTGTGTGTGTGTGTGTGTGTGTTGTCGGTGTGTGTGTGTGTGTGTGTTTTCGGTGTGTGTGTGTGTGTGTTGTCGGTGTGTGTGTGTGTGTGTGTGTGTTGTCGGTGTGTGTGTGTGTTGTCGGTGTGTGTGTGTGTGTGTGTGTGTGTGTGTGTGTGTGTTGTCGGTGTGTGTGTGTGTGTGTTGTCGGTGTGTGTGTGTGTTGTCGGTGTGTGTGTGTGTGTTGTCGGTGTGTGTGTGTGTGTGTTGTCAGTGTGTGTGTGTGTGTGTTGTCGGTGTGTGTGTGTTTATGTGTTGTCGGTGTGTGTGTGTGTTGTCGGTGTGTGTGTGTGTGTGTGTTGTCGGTGTGTGTGTGTGTTGTCGGTGTGTGTGTGTGTGTTGTCGGTGTGTGTTGTCGGTGTGTGTGTGTGTGTGTGTTGTCGGTGTGTGTGTGTGTGTGTTGTCGGTGTGTGTGTGTGTGTTGTCAGTGTGTGTGTGTGTGTGTGTTGTCGGTGTGTGTGTGTGTGTGTTGTCGGTGTGTGTGTGTGTGTGTTTTCGGTGTGTGTGTGTGTGTTGTCGGTGTGTGTGTGTGTGTGTGTTGTCGGTGTGTGTGTGTGTTGTCGGTGTGTGTGTGTGTGTGTGTGTGTGTGTGTGTGTTGTCGGTGTGTGTGTGTGTGTGTTGTCGGTGTGTGTGTGTGTGTGTTGTCAGTGTGTGTGTGTGTGTGTGTGTTGTCGGTGTGTGTGTGTGTGTGTTGTTGGTGTGTGTGTGTGTGTGTGTGTTGTCGGTGTGTGTGTGTTGTCGGTGTGTGTGTGTGTGTGTGTTGTCGGTGTGTGTGTGTGTGTGTGTTGTCTGTGTGTGTGTGTGTGTTGTCGGTGTGTGTGTGTGTGTGTTGTCGGTGTGTGTGTGTGTGTTGTCGGTGTGTGTGTGTGTGTGTTGTCGGTGTGTGTGTGTGTTGTCGGTGTGTGTGTGTGTGTGTGTGTGTGTGTTGTCGGTGTGTGTGTGTGTTGTCGGTGTGTATGTGTGTGTGTGTTGTCGGTGTGTGTGTGTGTGTGTTGTCGGTGTGTGTGTGTGTGTTGTCAGTGTGTGTGTGTGTGTGTTGTCGGTGTGTGTGTGTGTGTGTTGTCGGTGTGTGTGTGTGTTGTGTGTGTGTGTGTTGTCGGTGTGTGTGTTGTCTGAGTGTGTGTGTGTGTGTGTTGTCGGTGTGTGTGTGTTGTCGGTGTGTGTGTGTGTGTGTGTTGTCGGTGTGTGTGTGTGTGTGTGTGTGTGTTGTCGGTGTGTGTGTGTGTGTGTGTTGTCGGTGTGTGTGTGTGTGTGTTGTCAGTGTGTCTGTGTGTGTGTGTTGTCGGTGTGTGTGTGTGTGTGTTGTCGGTGTGTGTGTGTGTGTGTTGTCGGTGTGTGTGTGTTGTGGGTGTGTGTGTGTGTGTGTTGTCTGTGTGTGTGTGTGTTGCTGGTGTTTGTGTGTGTGTGTGTGTTGTCGATGTGTGTGTGTGTGTGTGTGTGTGTGTGTGTGTGTGTGTGTTGTCGGTGTGTGTGTGTGTTGTCGGTGTGTGTGTGTGTTGTCGGTGTGTGTGTGTGTGTGTGTTGTCGGTGTGTGTGTGTGTGTTGTCAGTGTGTGTGTGTGTGTGTTGTCGGTGTGTGTGTGTTTATGTGTTGTCGGTGTGTGTGTGTGTGTGTTGTCGGTGTGTGTGTGTGTGTGTGTTGTCGGTGTGTGTGTGTGTTGTCGGTGTGTGTGTGTGTGTTGTCGGTGTGTGTGTGTTGTCGGTGTGTGTGTGTGTGTGTGTTGTCGGTGTGTGTGTGTGTGTGTTGTCGGTGTGTGTGTGTGTGTGTGTTGTCGGTGTGTGTGTGTGTGTGTTGTCGGTGTGTGTGTGTGTGTGTTGTCGGTGTGTGTGTGTGTGTTGTCGGTGTGTGTGTGTGTTGTGTGTGTGTGTGTTGTCGGTGTGTGTGTTGTCTGAGTGTGTGTGTGTGTGTGTTGTCGGTGTGTGTGTGTTGTCGGTGTGTGTGTGTGTGTGTGTTGTCGGTGTGTGTGTGTGTGTGTGTGTGTGTTGTCGGTGTGTGTGTGTGTGTGTGTTGTCGGTGTGTGTGTGTGTGTGTTGTCAGTGTGTCTGTGTGTGTGTGTTGTCGGTGTGTGTGTGTGTGTGTTGTCGGTGTGTGTGTGTGTGTGTTGTCGGTGTGTGTGTGTTGTGGGTGTGTGTGTGTGTGTGTTGTCTGTGTGTGTGTGTGTGTTGCTGGTGTTTGTGTGTGTGTGTGTGTTGTCGATGTGTGTGTGTGTGTGTTGTCGGTGTGTGTGTGTGTGTGTGTGTGTGTGTGTGTGTTGTCGGTGTGTGTGTGTGTTGTCGGTGTGTGTGTGTTATGTCGGTGTGTGTGTGTGTGTGTGTTGTCGGTGTGTGTGTGTGTGTTGTCAGTGTGTGTGTGTGTGTGTTGTCGGTGTGTGTGTGTTGTCGGTGTGTGTGTGTGTGTTGTCGGTGTGTGTGTGTGTGTGTTGTCGGTGTGTGTGTGTGTGTGTTGTCGGTGTGTGTGTGTGTGTGTTGTCGGTGTGTGTGTGTGTGTGTTGTCGGTGTGTGTGTGTGTGTGTTGTGTGTGTGTGTGTTGTTTGTGTGTGTGTGTGTTGTCGGTGTGTGTGTGTGTTGTCGGTGTGTGTGTGTGTGTTGTCGATGTGTGTGTGTGTGTGTTGTCGGTGTGTGTGTGTGTTGTCGGTGTGTGTGTGTGTGTGTGTGTGTGTGTGTGTGTGTTGTCGGTGTGTGTGTGTGTTGTCGGTGTGTATGTGTGTGTGTGTTGTCGGTGTGTGTGTGTGTGTGTTGTCGGTGTGTGTGTGTGTGTTGTCAGTGTGTGTGTGTGTGTGTTGTCGGTGTGTGTGTGTGTGTGTTGTCGGTGTGTGTGTGTGTTGTGGGTGTGTGTGTGTTGTCGGTGTGTGTGTGTGTGTTGTCGGTGTGTGTGTGTGTTGTGTGTGTGTGTGTTGTCGGTGTGTGTGTTGTCTGAGTGTGTGTGTGTGTGTGTGTGTTGTCGGTGTGTGTGTTGTCGGTGTGTGTGTGTGTGTGTGTTGTCGGTGTGTGTGTGTGTGTTGTCGGTGTGTGTGTGTGTGTTGTCGGTGTGTGTGTGTGTGTGTGTTGTCGGTGTGTGTGTGTGTGTTGTCGGTGTGTGTGTGTGTTGTCGGTGTGTGTGTGTTGTCGGTGTGTGTGTGTGTTGTCGGTGTGTGTGTGTGTGTTGTCGGTGTGTGTGTGTGTTGTCGGTGTGTGTGTGTGTGTGTGTGTTGTCGGTGTGTGTGTGTGTGTGTTGTCAGTGTGTGTGTGTGTGTGTTGTCGGTGTGTGTGTGTTTATGTGTTGTCGGTGTGTGTGTGTGTGTGTTGTCGGTGTGTGTGTGTGTGTGTGTTGTCGGTGTGTGTGTGTGTTGTCGGTGTGTGTGTGTGTGTTGTCGGTGTGTGTGTGTTGTCGGTGTGTGTGTGTGTGTGTGTTGTCGGTGTGTGTGTGTGTGTGTTGTCGGTGTGTGTGTGTGTTGTCGGTGTGTGTGTGTGTGTGTTGTCGGTGTGTGTGTGTGTGTGTGTTGTCGGTGTGTGTGTGTGTGTTGTCGGTGTGTGTTTGTGTTTATGTGTTGTCGGTGTGTGTGTGTGTGTTGTCGGTGTGTGTGTGTGTGTTGTCGGTGTGTGTGTGTGTGTGTTGTCAGTGTGTGTGTGTGTGTGTTGTCGGTATGTGTGTGTTTATGTGTTGTCGGTGTGTGTGTGTGTGTGTTGTCGGTGTGTGTGTGTGTGTGTGTTGTCGGTGTGTGTGTGTGTTGTCGGTGTGTGTGTGTTGTCGGTGTGTGTGTGTTGTCGGTGTGTGTGTGTGTGTGTTGTCGGTGTGTGTGTGTGTGTTGTCGGTGTGTGTGTGTGTGTGTTGTCGGTGTGTGTGTGTGTGTGTTGTCGGTGTGTGTGTGTGTGTGTGTGTTGTCGGTGTGTGTGTGTGTTGTGTGTGTGTGTGTTGTTTGTGTGTGTGTGTGTTGTCGGTGTGTGTGTGTGTGTTGTCGGTGTGTGTGTGTGTGTGTGTGTGTGTATGTGTGTGTGTGTGTGTGTGTGTGTGTGTGTGTGTGTGTGTGTTGTCGGTGTGTGTGTGTGTGTGTGTTGTCGGTGTGTGTGTGTGTGTTGCCGGTGTGTGTGTGTGTGTTGTCGGTGTGTGTGTGTGTTGTCGGTGTGTGTGTGTGTGTGTTGTCGGTGTGTGTGTGTGTGTGTGTTGTCGGTGTGTGTGTGTGTGTTGTCGGTGTGTGTGTGTGTGTGTTGTCGGTGTGTTGTCGGTGTGTGTGTGTGTGTTGTCGGTCTGTGTGTGTGTGTGTTGTCGGTGTGTGTGTGTGTTTATGTGTTGTCGGTGTGTGTGTGTGTGTGTTGTCGGTGTGTGTGTGTGTGTTGTCGGTGTGTGTGTGTTGTCGGTGTGTGTGTGTGTGTGTGTTGTCGGTGTGTGTGTGTGTGTGTTGTCGGTGTGTGTGTGTGTTGTCGGTGTGTGTGTGTGTGTGTTGTCGGTGTGTGTGTGTGTGTGTGTTGTCGGTGTGTGTGTGTGTGTTGTCGGTGTGTGTTTGTGTTTATGTGTTGTCGGTGTGTGTGTGTGTGTTGTCGGTGTGTGTGTGTGTGTTGTCGGTGTGTGTGTGTGTGTGTTGTCAGTGTGTGTGTGTGTGTGTTGTCGGTATGTGTGTGTTTATGTGTTGTCGGTGTGTGTGTGTGTGTGTTGTCGGTGTGTGTGTGTGTGTGTGTTGTCGGTGTGTGTGTGTGTTGTCGGTGTGTGTGTGTTGTCGGTGTGTGTGTGTTGTCGGTGTGTGTGTGTGTGTGTTGTCGGTGTGTGTGTGTGTGTTGTCGGTGTGTGTGTGTGTGTGTTGTCGGTGTGTGTGTGTGTGTGTTGTCGGTGTGTGTGTGTGTGTGTGTGTTGTCGGTGTGTGTGTGTGTTGTGTGTGTGTGTGTTGTTTGTGTGTGTGTGTGTTGTCGGTGTGTGTGTGTGTGTTGTCGGTGTGTGTGTGTGTGTGTGTGTGTGTATGTGTGTGTGTGTGTGTGTGTGTGTGTGTGTGTGTGTGTGTGTTGTCGGTGTGTGTGTGTGTGTGTGTTGTCGGTGTGTGTGTGTGTGTTGCCGGTGTGTGTGTGTGTGTTGTCGGTGTGTGTGTGTGTTGTCGGTGTGTGTGTGTGTGTGTTGTCGGTGTGTGTGTGTGTGTGTGTTGTCGGTGTGTGTGTGTGTGTTGTCGGTGTGTGTGTGTGTGTGTTGTCGGTGTGTTGTCGGTGTGTGTGTGTGTGTTGTCGGTCTGTGTGTGTGTGTGTTGTCGGTGTGTGTGTGTGTTTATGTGTTGTCGGTGTGTGTGTGTGTGTGTTGTCGGTGTGTGTGTGTGTTTATGTGTTGTCGGTGTGTGTGTGTGTGTGTTGTCGGTGTGTGTGTGTGTGTTGTCGGTGTGTGTGTGTGTGTGTGTTGTCGGTGTGTGTGTGTGTGTTGTCGGTGTGTGTGTGTGTTGTCGGTGTGTGTGTGTGTTGTCGGTGTGTGTGTGTGTGTGTGTGTGTTGTCGGTGTGTGTGTGTGTGTTGTCGGTGTGTGTGTGTGTTGTCGGTGTGTGTGTGTGTGTTGTCGGTGTGTGTGTGTGTGTGTTGTCGGTGTGTGTGTGTGTGTGTGTGTTGTCGGTGTGTGTGTGTGTGTGTGTGTTGTCGGTGTGTGTGTGTGTTGTGTGTGTGTGTGTTGTTTGTGTGTGTGTGTGTTGTCGGTGTGTGTGTGTGTGTTGTCGGTGTGTGTGTGTGTGTGTGTGTGTGTATGTGTGTGTGTGTGTGTGTGTGTGTGTGTGTGTGTGTGTGTGTTGTCGGTGTGTGTGTGTGTGTGTGTTGTCGGTGTGTGTGTGTGTGTTGCCGGTGTGTGTGTGTGTGTTGTCGGTGTGTGTGTGTGTTGTCGGTGTGTGTGTGTGTGTGTTGTCGGTGTGTGTGTGTGTGTGTGTTGTCGGTGTGTGTGTGTGTGTTGTCGGTGTGTGTGTGTGTGTGTTGTCGGTGTGTTGTCGGTGTGTGTGTGTGTGTTGTCGGTGTGTGTGTGTGTGTGTTGTCGGTGTGTGTGTGTGTTTATGTGTTGTCGGTGTGTGTGTGTGTGTGTTGTCGGTGTGTGTGTGTGTTTATGTGTTGTCGGTGTGTGTGTGTGTGTTGTCGGTGTGTGTGTGTGTGTTGTCGGTGTGTGTGTGTGTGTGTGTTGTCGGTGTGTGTGTGTGTGTTGTCGGTGTGTGTGTGTGTTGTCGGTGTGTGTGTGTGTTGTCGGTGTGTGTGTGTGTGTGTGTGTGTTGTCGGTGTGTGTGTGTGTGTTGTCGGTGTGTGTGTGTGTTGTCGGTGTGTGTGTGTGTGTGTTGTCGGTGTGTGTGTGTTTATGTGTTGTCGGTGTGTGTGTGTGTGTGTTGTCGGTGTGTGTGTGTGTGTGTGTTGTCGGTGTGTGTGTGTGTTGTCGGTGTGTGTGTGTGTGTTGTCGGTGTGTGTGTGTTGTCGGTGTGTGTGTGTGTGTGTGTTGTCGGTGTGTGTGTGTGTGTGTTGTCGGTGTGTGTGTGTGTGTTGTCAGTGTGTGTGTGTGTGTGTGTTGTCGGTGTGTGTGTGTGTGTGTTTGTGTTGTCGGTGTGTGTGTGTGTGTGTTTTCGGTGTGTGTGTGTGTGTGTTGTCGGTGTGTGTGTGTGTGTGTGTGTTGTCGGTGTGTGTGTGTGTTGTCGGTGTGTGTGTGTGTGTGTGTGTGTGTGTGTGTTGTCGGTGTGTGTGTGTGTGTGTTGTCGGTGTGTGTGTGTGTGTGTTGTCAGTGTGTGTGTGTGTGTGTGTTGTCGGTGTGTCTGTGTGTGTGTTGTTGGTGTGTGTGTGTGTGTGTGTTGTCGGTGTGTGTGTGTTGTCGGTGTGTGTGTGTGTGTGTTGTCGGTGTGTGTGTGTGTTGTCTGTGTGTGTGTGTGTGTTGTCGGTGTGTGTGTGTTTATGTGTTATCGGTGTGTGTGTGTGTGTTGTCGGTGTGTGTGTGTGTGTGTGTTGTCGGTGTGTGTGTGTGTGTTGCCGCTGTGTGTGTGTGTGTTGTCGGTGTGTGTGTGTGTTGTCGGTGTGTGTGTGTGTGTGTTGTCGGTGTGTGTGTGTGTGTGTGTTGTCGGTGTATGTGTGTGTGTTGTCGGTGTGTGTGTGTGTGTGTTGTCGGTGTGTTGTCGGTGTGTGTGTGTGTGTTGTCGGTGTGTGTGTGTGTGTGTTGTCGGTGTGTGTGTGTGTTTATGTGTTGTCGGTGTGTGTGTGTGTGTGTGTTGTCGGTGTGTGTGTGTGTTTATGTGTTGTCGGTGTGTGTGTGTGTGTGTTGTCGGTGTGTGTGTGTGTGTTGTCGGTGTGTGTGTGTGTGTGTGTTGTCGGTGTGTGTGTGTGTGTGTTGTCGGTGTGTGTGTGTGTTGTCGATGTGTGTGTGTGTTGTCGGTGTGTGTGTGTGTGTTGTCGGTGTGTGTGTGTGTGTTGTCGGTGTGTGTGTGTGTTGTCGGTGTGTGTGTGTGTGTGTGTTGTCAGTGTGTGTGTGTTTATGTGTTGTCGGTGTGTGTGTGTGTGTGTTGTCGGTGTGTGTGTGTGTGTGTTGTCGGTGTGTGTGTGTGTTGTCGGTGTGTGTGTGTGTGTTGTCGGTGTGTGTGTGTTGTCGGTGTGTGTGTGTGTGTGTGTTGTCGGTGTGTGTGTGTGTGTGTTGTCGGTGTGTGTGTGTGTGTGTGTTGTCAGTGTGTGTGTGTGTGTGTGTTGTCGGTGTGTGTGTGTGTGTGTGTGTGTTGTCGGTGTGTGTGTGTGTGTGTGTTTTCGGTGTGTGTGTGTGTGTGTTGTCGGTGTGTGTGTGTGTGTGTGTTGTCGGTGTGTGTGTGTGTTGTCGGTGTGTGTGTGTGTGTGTGTGTGTGTGTGTGTGTTGTCGGTGTGTGTGTGTGTGTGTTGTCGGTGTGTGTGTGTGTGTGTGTTGTCAGTGTGTGTGTGTGTGTGTGTTGTCGGTGTGTCTGTGTGTGTGTTGTTGGTGTGTGTGTGTGTGTGTGTTGTCGGTGTGTGTGTGTTGTCGGTGTGTGTGTGTGTTTATGTGTTGTCGGTGTGTGTGTGTGTGTGTTGTCGGTGTGTGTGTGTGTGTTGTCGGTGTGTGTGTGTGTGTGTGTTGTCGGTGTGTGTGTGTGTGTTGTCGGTGTGTGTGTGTGTTGTCGGTGTGTGTGTGTGTTGTCGGTGTGTGTGTGTGTGTGTGTTGTCGGTGTGTGTGTGTGTGTTGTCGGTGTGTGTGTGTGTTGTCGGTGTGTGTGTGTGTGTGTTGTCGGTGTGTGTGTGTTTATGTGTTGTCGGTGTGTGTGTGTGTGTGTTGTCGGTGTGTGTGTGTGTGTGTGTTGTCGGTGTGTGTGTGTGTTGTCGGTGTGTGTGTGTGTGTGTTGTCGGTGTGTGTGTGTGTGTTGTCAGTGTGTGTGTGTGTGTGTGTTGTCGGTGTGTGTGTGTGTGTGTGTGTGTTGTCGGTGTGTGTGTGTGTGTGTGTTTTCGGTGTGTGTGTGTGTGTGTGTTGTCGGTGTGTGTGTGTGTGTGTGTGTGTTGTCGGTGTGTGTGTGTGTTGTCGGTGTGTGTGTGTGTGTGTGTGTGTGTGTGTGTGTGTGTGTGTGTTGTCGGTGTGTGTGTGTGTGTGTTGTCGGTGTGTGTGTGTGTTGTCGGTGTGTGTGTGTGTGTGTTGTCGGTGTGTGTGTGTGTGTGTTGTCAGTGTGTGTGTGTGTGTGTTGTCGGTGTGTGTGTGTTTATGTGTTGTCGGTGTGTGTGTGTGTTGTCGGTGTGTGTGTGTGTGTGTGTTGTCGGTGTGTGTGTGTGTTGTCGGTGTGTGTGTGTGTGTTGTCGGTGTGTGTGTGTGTGTGTGTTGTCGGTGTGTGTGTGTGTGTTGTCGGTGTGTGTGTGTGTTGTCGGTGTGTGTGTGTGTTGTCGGTGTGTGTGTGTGTGTGTGTGTGTTGTCGGTGTGTGTGTGTGTGTTGTCGGTGTGTGTGTGTGTTGTCGGTGTGTGTGTGTGTGTTGTCGGTGTGTGTGTGTGTGTGTTGTCGGTGTGTGTGTGTGTGTGTGTGTTGTCGGTGTGTGTGTGTGTGTGTGTGTTGTCGGTGTGTGTGTGTGTTGTGTGTGTGTGTGTTGTTTGTGTGTGTGTGTGTTGTCGGTGTGTGTGTGTGTGTTGTCGGTGTGTGTGTGTGTGTGTGTGTGTGTATGTGTGTGTGTGTGTGTGTGTGTGTGTGTGTGTGTGTGTGTGTTGTCGGTGTGTGTGTGTGTGTGTGTTGTCGGTGTGTGTGTGTGTGTTGCCGGTGTGTGTGTGTGTGTTGTCGGTGTGTGTGTGTGTTGTCGGTGTGTGTGTGTGTGTGTTGTCGGTGTGTGTGTGTGTGTGTGTTGTCGGTGTGTGTGTGTGTGTTGTCGGTGTGTGTGTGTGTGTGTTGTCGGTGTGTTGTCGGTGTGTGTGTGTGTGTTGTCGGTGTGTGTGTGTGTGTGTTGTCGGTGTGTGTGTGTGTTTATGTGTTGTCGGTGTGTGTGTGTGTGTGTTGTCGGTGTGTGTGTGTGTTTATGTGTTGTCGGTGTGTGTGTGTGTGTTGTCGGTGTGTGTGTGTGTGTTGTCGGTGTGTGTGTGTGTGTGTGTTGTCGGTGTGTGTGTGTGTGTTGTCGGTGTGTGTGTGTGTTGTCGGTGTGTGTGTGTGTTGTCGGTGTGTGTGTGTGTGTGTGTGTGTTGTCGGTGTGTGTGTGTGTGTTGTCGGTGTGTGTGTGTGTTGTCGGTGTGTGTGTGTGTGTGTTGTCGGTGTGTGTGTGTTTATGTGTTGTCGGTGTGTGTGTGTGTGTGTTGTCGGTGTGTGTGTGTGTGTGTGTTGTCGGTGTGTGTGTGTGTTGTCGGTGTGTGTGTGTGTGTTGTCGGTGTGTGTGTGTTGTCGGTGTGTGTGTGTGTGTGTGTTGTCGGTGTGTGTGTGTGTGTGTTGTCGGTGTGTGTGTGTGTGTTGTCAGTGTGTGTGTGTGTGTGTGTTGTCGGTGTGTGTGTGTGTGTGTTTGTGTTGTCGGTGTGTGTGTGTGTGTGTTTTCGGTGTGTGTGTGTGTGTGTTGTCGGTGTGTGTGTGTGTGTGTGTGTTGTCGGTGTGTGTGTGTGTTGTCGGTGTGTGTGTGTGTGTGTGTGTGTGTGTGTGTTGTCGGTGTGTGTGTGTGTGTGTTGTCGGTGTGTGTGTGTGTGTGTTGTCAGTGTGTGTGTGTGTGTGTGTTGTCGGTGTGTCTGTGTGTGTGTTGTTGGTGTGTGTGTGTGTGTGTGTTGTCGGTGTGTGTGTGTTGTCGGTGTGTGTGTGTGTGTGTTGTCGGTGTGTGTGTGTGTTGTCTGTGTGTGTGTGTGTGTTGTCGGTGTGTGTGTGTTTATGTGTTATCGGTGTGTGTGTGTGTGTTGTCGGTGTGTGTGTGTGTGTGTGTTGTCGGTGTGTGTGTGTGTGTTGCCGCTGTGTGTGTGTGTGTTGTCGGTGTGTGTGTGTGTTGTCGGTGTGTGTGTGTGTGTGTTGTCGGTGTGTGTGTGTGTGTGTGTTGTCGGTGTATGTGTGTGTGTTGTCGGTGTGTGTGTGTGTGTGTTGTCGGTGTGTTGTCGGTGTGTGTGTGTGTGTTGTCGGTGTGTGTGTGTGTGTGTTGTCGGTGTGTGTGTGTGTTTATGTGTTGTCGGTGTGTGTGTGTGTGTGTGTTGTCGGTGTGTGTGTGTGTTTATGTGTTGTCGGTGTGTGTGTGTGTGTGTTGTCGGTGTGTGTGTGTGTGTTGTCGGTGTGTGTGTGTGTGTGTGTTGTCGGTGTGTGTGTGTGTGTGTTGTCGGTGTGTGTGTGTGTTGTCGATGTGTGTGTGTGTTGTCGGTGTGTGTGTGTGTGTTGTCGGTGTGTGTGTGTGTGTTGTCGGTGTGTGTGTGTGTTGTCGGTGTGTGTGTGTGTGTGTGTTGTCAGTGTGTGTGTGTTTATGTGTTGTCGGTGTGTGTGTGTGTGTGTTGTCGGTGTGTGTGTGTGTGTGTTGTCGGTGTGTGTGTGTGTTGTCGGTGTGTGTGTGTGTGTTGTCGGTGTGTGTGTGTTGTCGGTGTGTGTGTGTGTGTGTGTTGTCGGTGTGTGTGTGTGTGTGTTGTCGGTGTGTGTGTGTGTGTGTGTTGTCAGTGTGTGTGTGTGTGTGTGTTGTCGGTGTGTGTGTGTGTGTGTGTGTGTTGTCGGTGTGTGTGTGTGTGTGTGTTTTCGGTGTGTGTGTGTGTGTGTTGTCGGTGTGTGTGTGTGTGTGTGTTGTCGGTGTGTGTGTGTGTTGTCGGTGTGTGTGTGTGTGTGTGTGTGTGTGTGTGTGTTGTCGGTGTGTGTGTGTGTGTGTTGTCGGTGTGTGTGTGTGTGTGTGTTGTCAGTGTGTGTGTGTGTGTGTGTTGTCGGTGTGTCTGTGTGTGTGTTGTTGGTGTGTGTGTGTGTGTGTGTTGTCGGTGTGTGTGTGTTGTCGGTGTGTGTGTGTGTTTATGTGTTGTCGGTGTGTGTGTGTGTGTGTTGTCGGTGTGTGTGTGTGTGTTGTCGGTGTGTGTGTGTGTGTGTGTTGTCGGTGTGTGTGTGTGTGTTGTCGGTGTGTGTGTGTGTTGTCGGTGTGTGTGTGTGTTGTCGGTGTGTGTGTGTGTGTGTGTTGTCGGTGTGTGTGTGTGTGTTGTCGGTGTGTGTGTGTGTTGTCGGTGTGTGTGTGTGTGTGTTGTCGGTGTGTGTGTGTTTATGTGTTGTCGGTGTGTGTGTGTGTGTGTTGTCGGTGTGTGTGTGTGTGTGTGTTGTCGGTGTGTGTGTGTGTTGTCGGTGTGTGTGTGTGTGTGTTGTCGGTGTGTGTGTGTGTGTTGTCAGTGTGTGTGTGTGTGTGTGTTGTCGGTGTGTGTGTGTGTGTGTGTGTGTTGTCGGTGTGTGTGTGTGTGTGTGTTTTCGGTGTGTGTGTGTGTGTGTGTTGTCGGTGTGTGTGTGTGTGTGTGTGTGTTGTCGGTGTGTGTGTGTGTTGTCGGTGTGTGTGTGTGTGTGTGTGTGTGTGTGTGTGTGTGTGTGTGTTGTCGGTGTGTGTGTGTGTGTGTTGTCGGTGTGTGTGTGTGTTGTCGGTGTGTGTGTGTGTGTGTTGTCGGTGTGTGTGTGTGTGTGTTGTCAGTGTGTGTGTGTGTGTGTTGTCGGTGTGTGTGTGTTTATGTGTTGTCGGTGTGTGTGTGTGTTGTCGGTGTGTGTGTGTGTGTGTGTTGTCGGTGTGTGTGTGTGTTGTCGGTGTGTGTGTGTGTGTTGTCGGTGTGTGTTGTCGGTGTGTGTGTGTGTGTGTGTTGTCGGTGTGTGTGTGTGTGTGTTGTCGGTGTGTGTGTGTGTGTTGTCAGTGTGTGTGTGTGTGTGTGTTGTCGGTGTGTGTGTGTTGTCGGTGTGTGTGTGTGTGTGTTTTCGGTGTGTGTGTGTGTGTTGTCGGTGTGTGTGTGTGTGTGTGTTGTCAGTGTGTGTGTGTGTTGTCGGTGTGTGTGTGTGTGTGTGTGTGTGTGTGTGTGTTGTCGGTGTGTGTGTGTGTGTTGTCGGTGTGTGTGTGTGTGTGTTGTCAGTGTGTGTGTGTGTGTGTGTGTTGTCGGTGTGTGTGTGTGTGTGTTGTTGGTGTGTGTGTGTGTGTGTGTGTTGTCGGTGTGTGTGTGTTGTCGGTGTGTGTGTGTGTGTGTTGTCGGTGTGTGTGTGTGTGTGTGTGTGTGTGTGTGTGTGTTGTCGGTGTGTGTGTGTGTGTGTTGTCGGTGTGTGTGTGTGTGTTGTCGGTGTGTGTGTGTGTGTGTTGTCGGTGTGTGTGTGTGTTGTCGGTGTGTGTGTGTGTGTGTGTGTGTGTGTGTGTTGTCGGTGTGTGTGTGTGTTGTCGGTGTGTATGTGTGTGTGTGTTGTCGGTGTGTGTGTGTGTGTGTTGTCGGTGTGTGTGTGTGTGTTGTCAGTGTGTGTGTGTGTGTGTTGTCGGTGTGTGTGTGTGTGTGTTGTCGGTGTGTGTGTGTGTTGTGTGTGTGTGTGTTGTCGGTGTGTGTGTTGTCTGAGTGTGTGTGTGTGTGTGTTGTCGGTGTGTGTGTGTTGTCGGTGTGTGTGTGTGTGTGTGTTGTCGGTGTGTGTGTGTGTGTGTGTGTGTGTTGTCGGTGTGTGTGTGTGTGTGTGTTGTCGGTGTGTGTGTGTGTGTGTTGTCAGTGTGTCTGTGTGTGTGTGTTGTCGGTGTGTGTGTGTGTGTGTTGTCGGTGTGTGTGTGTGTGTGTTGTCGGTGTGTGTGTGTTGTGGGTGTGTGTGTGTGTGTGTTGTCTGTGTGTGTGTGTGTGTTGCTGGTGTTTGTGTGTGTGTGTGTGTTGTCGAGTGTGTGTGTGTGTGTGTGTGTGTGTGTGTGTGTGTGTGTGTGTTGTCGGTGTGTGTGTGTGTTGTCGGTGTGTGTGTGTGTTGTCGGTGTGTGTGTGTGTGTGTTGTCGGTGTGTGTGTGTGTGTTGTCAGTGTGTGTGTGTGTGTGTTGTCGGTGTGTGTGTGTTTATGTGTTGTCGGTGTGTGTGTGTGTGTGTTGTCGGTGTGTGTGTGTGTGTGTGTTGTCGGTGTGTGTGTGTGTTGTCGGTGTGTGTGTGTGTGTTGTCGGTGTGTGTGTGTTGTCGGTGTGTGTGTGTGTGTGTGTTGTCGGTGTGTGTGTGTGTGTGTTGTCGGTGTGTGTGTGTGTGTTGTCGGTGTGTGTGTGTGTGTGTTGTCGGTGTGTGTGTGTGTGTGTTGTCGGTGTGTGTGTGTGTGTGTTGTCGGTGTGTGTGTGTGTTGTGTGTGTGTGTGTTGTCGGTGTGTGTGTTGTCTGAGTGTGTGTGTGTGTGTGTTGTCGGTGTGTGTGTGTTGTCGGTGTGTGTGTGTGTGTGTGTGTGTGTTGTCGGTGTGTGTGTGTGTGTGTGTTGTCGGTGTGTGTGTGTGTGTGTTGTCAGTGTGTCTGTGTGTGTGTGTTGTCGGTGTGTGTGTGTGTGTGTTGTCGGTGTGTGTGTGTGTGTGTTGTCGGTGTGTGTGTGTTGTGGGTGTGTGTGTGTGTGTGTTGTCTGTGTGTGTGTGTGTGTTGCTGGTGTTTGTGTGTGTGTGTGTGTTGTCGATG
Source organism: Salmo salar (assembly GCF_965601325.2). NCBI lineage: Eukaryota > Metazoa > Chordata > Actinopteri > Salmoniformes > Salmonidae > Salmo > Salmo salar. The sequence continues at coordinate 748,799 of NW_027675393.1, forward strand.
TGTGTGTGTGTGTGTTGTCGGTGTGTGTGTGTGTGTGTGTGTGTGTGTGTGTGTTGTCGGTGTGTGTGTGTGTTGTCGGTGTGTGTGTGTTATGTCGGTGTGTGTGTGTGTGTGTGTTGTCGGTGTGTGTGTGTGTGTTGTCAGTGTGTGTGTGTGTGTGTTGTCGGTGTGTGTGTGTTGTCGGTGTGTGTGTGTGTGTGTGTTGTCGGTGTGTGTGTGTGTGTGTTGTCGGTGTGTGTGTGTGTGTTGTCGGTGTGTGTGTGTGTGTGTTGTCGGTGTGTGTGTGTGTGTGTTGTCGGTGTGTGTGTGTGTGTGTTGTCGGTGTGTGTGTGTGTGTGTTGTCGGTGTGTGTGTGTGTGTGTTGTGTGTGTGTGTGTTGTTTGTGTGTGTGTGTGTTGTCGGTGTGTGTGTGTGTTGTCGGTGTGTGTGTGTGTGTTGTCGGTGTGTGTGTGTGTGTGTTGTCGGTGTGTGTGTGTGTTGTCGGTGTGTGTGTGTGTGTGTGTGTGTGTGTGTGTGTGTTGTCGGTGTGTGTGTGTGTTGTCGGTGTGTATGTGTGTGTGTGTTGTCGGTGTGTGTGTGTGTGTGTTGTCGGTGTGTGTGTGTGTGTTGTCAGTGTGTGTGTGTGTGTTGTCGGTGTGTGTGTGTGTGTGTTGTCGGTGTGTGTGTGTGTTGTGGGTGTGTGTGTGTTGTCGGTGTGTGTGTGTGTGTGTGTTGTCGGTGTGTGTGTGTGTTGTGTGTGTGTGTGTTGTCGGTGTGTGTGTTGTCTGAGTGTGTGTGTGTGTGTGTGTGTGTTGTCGGTGTGTGTGTTGTCGGTGTGTGTGTGTGTGTGTGTTGTCGGTGTGTGTGTGTGTGTGTGTGTGTTGTCGGTGTGTGTGTGTGTGTGTTGTCGGTGTGTGTGTGTGTGTGTTGTCAGTGTGTGTGTGTGTGTGTGTTGTCGGTGTGTGTGTGTGTGTGTTGTCGGTGTGTGTGTGTGTTTTTGTGTTGTTGGTGTATGTGTGTTGTGGGTGTGTGTGTGTGTGTGTTGTCGGTGTGGGTGTGTGTGTTGCTGGTGTTTGTGTGTGTGTGTGTTGTCGATGTGTGTGTGTGTGTGTTGTCGGTGTGTGTGTGTGTGTGTGTGTGTGTGTGTGTGTGTGTGTGTTGTCGGTGTGTGTGTGTGTGTGTGTTGTCGGTGTGTGTGTGTGTGTTGTGTGTGTGTGTGTGTTGTCGGTGTGTGTGTGTGTGTTGTCGGTGTGTGTGTGTGTGTGTTGTCGGTGTGTGTGTGTGTGTGTTGTCGGTGTGTGTGTGTGTGTGTTGTGTGTGTGTGTGTTGTTTGTGTGTGTGTGTGTTGTCGGTGTGTGTGTGTGTGTGTTGTCGGTGTGTGTGTGTGTGTGTGTGTGTGTGTGTGTGTGTGTGTGTGTGTGTGTGTGTGTGTTGTCGGTGTGTGTGTGTGTGTGTGTTGTCGGTGTGTGTGTGTGTGTTGCCGGTGTGTGTGTGTGTGTTGTCGGTGTGTGTGTGTGTTGTCAGTGTGTGTGTGTGTGTTGTCGGTGTGTGTGTGTGTGTGTGTGTGTTGTCGGTGTGTGTGTGTGTGTTGTCGGTGTGTGTGTGTGTGTGTTGTCGGTGTGTTGTCGGTGTGTGTGTGTGTGTTGTCGGTGTGTGTGTGTGTGTGTTGTCGGTGTGTGTGTGTGTTTATGTGTTGTCGGTGTGTGTGTGTGTGTGTTGTCGGTGTGTGTGTGTGTTTATGTGTTGTCGGTGTGTGTGTGTGTGTGTTGTCGGTGTGTGTGTGTGTGTTGTCGGTGTGTGTGTGTGTGTGTGTTGTCGGTGTGTGTGTGTGTGTTGTCGGTGTGTGTGTGTGTTGTCGGTGTGTGTGTGTGTTGTCGGTGTGTGTGTGTGTGTGTGTGTGTGTTGTCGGTGTGTGTGTGTGTGTTGTCGGTGTGTGTGTGTGTTGTCGGTGTGTGTGTGTGTGTGTTGTCGGTGTGTGTGTGTTTATGTGTTGTCGGTGTGTGTGTGTGTGTTGTCGGTGTGTGTGTGTGTGTGTGTTGTCGGTGTGTGTGTGTGTTGTCAGTGTGTGTGTGTGTGTTGTCGGTGTGTGTGTGTTGTCGGTGTGTGTGTGTTGTCGGTGTGTGTGTGTGTGTGTGTTGTCGGTGTGTGTGTGTGTGTGTTGTCGGTGTGTGTGTGTGTGTGTGTTGTCAGTGTGTGTGTGTGTGTGTGTTGTCGGTGTGTGTGTGTGTGTGTTTGTGTTGTCGGTGTGTGTGTGTGTGTGTTTTCGGTGTGTGTGTGTGTGTGTTGTCGGTGTGTGTGTGTGTGTGTGTTGTCGGTGTGTGTGTGTGTTGTCGGTGTGTGTGTGTGTGTGTGTGTGTGTGTGTGTGTGTGTTGTCGGTGTGTGTGTGTGTGTGTTGTCGGTGTGTGTGTGTGTGTGTTGTCAGTGTGTGTGTGTGTGTGTGTTGTCGGTGTGTCTGTGTGTGTGTTGTTGGTGTGTGTGTGTGTGTGTGTTGTCGGTGTGTGTGTGTTGTCGGTGTGTGTGTGTGTGTGTTGTCGGTGTGTGTGTGTGTTGTCTGTGTGTGTGTGTGTGTTGTCGGTGTGTGTGTGTTTATGTGTTGTCGGTGTGTGTGTGTGTGTTGTCGGTGTGTGTGTGTGTGTTGTAGGTGTGTGTGTGTGTGTTGTCGGTGTGTGTGTGTGTTGTCGGTGTGTGTGTGTGTGTGTGTGTGTGTGTGTGTGTGTGTGTGTGTGTGTGTGTGTGTGTGTGTTGTCGGTGTGTGTGTGTGTTGTCGGTGTGTATGTGTGTGTGTGTTGTCGGTGTGTGTGTGTGTGTGTTGTGTGTGTGTGTGTTGTTTGTGTGTGTGTGTGTTGTCGGTGTGTGTGTGTGTGTTGTCGGTGTGTGTGTGTGTGTGTGTGTGTGTATGTGTGTGTGTGTGTGTGTGTGTGTGTGTGTGTGTGTGTTGTCGGTGTGTGTGTGTGTGTTGTCGGTGTGTGTGTGTGTGTTGCCGGTGTGTGTGTGTGTGTGTTGTCGGTGTGTGTGTGTGTTGTCGGTGTGTGTGTGTGTGTGTGTTGTCGGTGTGTGTGTGTGTGTGTGTTGTCGGTGTGTGTGTGTGTGTTGTCGGTGTGTGTGTGTGTGTGTTGTCGGTGTGTTGTCGGTGTGTGTGTGTGTGTTGTCGGTGTGTGTGTGTGTGTGTTGTCGGTGTGTGTGTGTGTTTATGTGTTGTCGGTGTGTGTGTGTGTGTGTGTTGTCGGTGTGTGTGTGTGTTTATGTGTTGTCGGTGTGTGTGTGTGTGTGTTGTCGGTGTGTGTGTGTGTGTTGTCGGTGTGTGTGTGTGTGTGTGTTGTCGGTGTGTGTGTGTGTGTTGTCGGTGTGTGTGTGTGTTGTCGATGTGTGTGTGTGTTGTCGGTGTGTGTGTGTGTGTGTGTGTGTTGTCGGTGTGTGTGTGTGTGTTGTCGGTGTGTGTGTGTGTTGTCGGTGTGTGTGTGTGTGTGTGTTGTCAGTGTGTGTGTGTTTATGTGTTGTCGGTGTGTGTGTGTGTGTTGTCGGTGTGTGTGTGTGTGTGTGTTGTCGGTGTGTGTGTGTGTGTGTTGTCAGTGTGTGTGTGTGTGTGTTGTCGGTGTGTGTGTGTTTATGTGTTGTCGGTGTGTGTGTGTGTGTGTTGTCGGTGTGTGTGTGTGTGTGTGTTGTCGGTGTGTGTGTGTGTTGTCGGTGTGTGTGTGTTGTCGGTGTGTGTGTGTTGTCGGTGTGTGTGTGTGTGTGTTGTCGGTGTGTGTGTGTGTGTTGTCGGTGTGTGTGTGTGTGTGTTGTCGGTGTGTGTGTGTGTGTGTTGTCGGTGTGTGTGTGTGTGTGTGTGTTGTCGGTGTGTGTGTGTGTTGTGTGTGTGTGTGTTGTTTGTGTGTGTGTGTGTTGTCGGTGTGTGTGTGTGTGTTGTCGGTGTGTGTGTGTGTGTGTGTGTGTGTATGTGTGTGTGTGTGTGTGTGTGTGTGTGTGTGTGTGTGTGTGTGTTGTCGGTGTGTGTGTGTGTGTGTGTTGTCGGTGTGTGTGTGTGTGTTGCCGGTGTGTGTGTGTGTGTTGTCGGTGTGTGTGTGTGTTGTCGGTGTGTGTGTGTGTTGTCGCGGTGTGTGTGTGTGTGTGTTGTCGGTGTGTGTGTGTGTGTTGTCGGTGTGTGTGTGTGTGTGTTGTCGGTGTGTTGTCGGTGTGTGTGTGTGTGTTGTCGGTGTGTGTGTGTGTGTGTTGTCGGTGTGTGTGTGTGTTTATGTGTTGTCGGTGTGTGTGTGTGTGTGTTGTCGGTGTGTGTGTGTGTTTATGTGTTGTCGGTGTGTGTGTGTGTGTGTGTGTTGTCGGTGTGTGTGTGTGTGTTGTCGGTGTGTGTGTGTGTGTGTGTTGTCGGTGTGTGTGTGTGTGTTGTCGGTGTGTGTGTGTGTTGTCGGTGTGTGTGTGTGTTGTCGGTGTGTGTGTGTGTGTGTGTTGTCGGTGTGTGTGTGTGTGTTGTCGGTGTGTGTGTGTGTTGTCGGTGTGTTTGTGTGTGTGTTGTCGGTGTGTGTGTGTTTATGTGTTGTCGGTGTGTGTGTGTGTGTGTTGTCGGTGTGTGTGTGTGTGTGTGTTGTCGGTGTGTGTGTGTGTTGTCGGTGTGTGTGTGTGTGTTGTCGGTGTGTGTGTGTTGTCGGTGTGTGTGTGTGTGTGTGTTGTCGGTGTGTGTGTGTGTGTGTTGTCGGTGTGTGTGTGTGTGTGTGTTGTCAGTGTGTGTGTGTGTGTGTGTTGTCGGTGTGTGTGTGTGTGTGTTTGTGTTGTCGGTGTGTGTGTGTGTGTGTTTTCGGTGTGTGTGTGTGTGTGTTGTCGGTGTGTGTGTGTGTGTGTGTTGTCGGTGTGTGTGTGTGTTGTCGGTGTGTGTGTGTGTGTGTGTGTGTGTGTGTGTGTGTGTTGTCGGTGTGTGTGTGTGTGTGTGTTGTCAGTGTGTGTGTGTGTGTGTGTTGTCGGTGTGTGTGTGTGTGTGTTTGTGTTGTCGGTGTGTGTGTGTGTGTGTTTTCGGTGTGTGTGTGTGTGTGTTGTCGGTGTGTGTGTGTGTGTGTGTTGTCGGTGTGTGTGTGTGTTGTCGGTGTGTGTGTGTGTGTGTGTGTGTGTGTGTGTGTGTGTTGTCGGTGTGTGTGTGTGTGTGTTGTCGGTGTGTGTGTGTGTGTGTTGTCAGTGTGTGTGTGTGTGTGTGTTGTCGGTGTGTCTGTGTGTGTGTTGTTGGTGTGTGTGTGTGTGTGTGTTGTCGGTGTGTGTGTGTTGTCGGTGTGTGTGTGTGTGTGTTGTCGGTGTGTGTGTGTGTTGTCTGTGTGTGTGTGTGTGTTGTCGGTGTGTGTGTGTTTATGTGTTATCGGTGTGTGTGTGTGTGTTGTCGGTGTGTGTGTGTGTGTTGTAGGTGTGTGTGTGTTGTCGGTGTGTGTGTGTGTTGTCGGTGTGTGTGTGTGTGTGTGTGTGTGTGTGTGTGTGTGTGTGTGTGTGTGTGTTGTCGGTGTGTGTGTGTGTTGTCGGTGTGTATGTGTGTGTGTGTTTTCGGTGTGTGTGTGTGTGTGTTGTGTGTGTGTGTGTTGTTTGTGTGTGTGTGTGTTGTCGGTGTGTGTGTGTGTGTTGTCGGTGTGTGTGTGTGTGTGTGTGTGTATGTGTGTGTGTGTGTGTGTGTGTGTGTGTGTGTGTGTGTGTTGTCGGTGTGTGTGTGTGTGTGTGTTGTCGGTGTGTGTGTGTGTGTTGCCGCTGTGTGTGTGTGTGTTGTCGGTGTGTGTGTGTGTTGTCGGTGTGTGTGTGTGTGTTGTCGGTGTGTGTGTGTGTGTGTGTTGTCGGTGTATGTGTGTGTGTTGTCGGTGTGTGTGTGTGTGTGTTGTCGGTGTGTTGTCGGTGTGTGTGTGTGTGTTGTCGGTGTGTGTGTGTGTGTGTTGTCGGTGTGTGTGTGTGTTTATGTGTTGTCGGTGTGTGTGTGTGTTGTCGGTGTGTGTGTGTGTTTATGTGTTGTCGGTGTGTGTGTGTGTGTGTTGTCGGTGTGTGTGTGTGTGTTGTCGGTGTGTGTGTGTGTGTGTGTTGTCGGTGTGTGTGTGTGTGTGTTGTCGGTGTGTGTGTGTGTTGTCGATGTGTGTGTGTGTTGTCGGTGTGTGTGTGTGTGTGTGTGTGTTGTCGGTGTGTGTGTGTGTGTTGTCGGTGTGTGTGTGTGTTGTCGGTGTGTGTGTGTGTGTGTGTTGTCAGTGTGTGTGTGTTTATGTGTTGTCGGTGTGTGTGTGTGTGTGTTGTCGGTGTGTGTGTGTGTGTTGTCGGTGTGTGTGTGTGTTGTCGGTGTGTGTGTGTGTGTTGTCGGTGTGTGTGTGTTGTCGGTGTGTGTGTGTGTGTGTGTTGTCGGTGTGTGTGTGTGTGTGTTGTCGGTGTGTGTGTGTGTGTGTGTGTTGTCAGTGTGTGTGTGTGTGTGTGTTGTCGGTGTGTGTGTGTGTGTGTGTGTGTTGTCGGTGTGTGTGTGTGTGTGTGTTTTCGGTGTGTGTGTGTGTGTGTTGTCGGTGTGTGTGTGTGTGTGTGTTGTCAGTGTGTGTGTGTGTTGTCGGTGTGTGTGTGTGTGTGTGTGTGTGTGTGTGTGTTGTCGGTGTGTGTGTGTGTGTGTTGTCGGTGTGTGTGTGTGTGTGTGTTGTCAGTGTGTGTGTGTGTGTGTGTTGTCGGTGTGTCTGTGTGTGTGTTGTTGGTGTGTGTGTGTGTGTGTTGCTGGTGTTTGTGTGTGTGTGTGTTGTCGATGTGTGTGTGTGTGTGTTGTCGGTGTGTGTGTGTGTGTGTGTGTGTGTGTGTGTGTGTTGTCGGTGTGTGTGTGTGTGTGTGTTGTCGGTGTGTGTGTGTGTGTTGTGTGTGTGTGTGTGTTGTCGGTGTGTGTGTGTGTGTTGTCGGTGTGTGTGTGTGTGTTGTCGGTGTGTGTGTGTGTGTGTTGTCGGTGTGTGTGTGTGTGTGTTGTGTGTGTGTGTGTTGTTTGTGTGTGTGTGTGTTGTCGGTGTGTGTGTGTGTGTGTTGTCGGTGTGTGTGTGTGTGTGTGTGTGTGTGTGTGTGTGTGTGTGTGTGTGTGTGTGTTGTCGGTGTGTGTGTGTGTGTGTGTTGTCGGTGTGTGTGTGTGTGTTGCCGGTGTGTGTGTGTGTGTTGTCGGTGTGTGTGTGTGTTGTCAGTGTGTGTGTGTGTGTGTTGTCGGTGTGTGTGTGTGTGTGTGTTGTCGGTGTGTGTGTGTGTGTTGTCGGTGTGTGTGTGTGTGTGTTGTCGGTGTGTTGTCGGTGTGTGTGTGTGTGTTGTCGGTGTGTGTGTGTGTGTGTTGTCGGTGTGTGTGTGTGTTGTCGATGTGTGTGTGTGTTGTCGGTGTGTGTGTGTGTGTGTGTGTGTTGTCGGTGTGTGTGTGTGTGTTGTCGGTGTGTGTGTGTGTTGTCGGTGTGTGTGTGTGTGTGTGTTGTCAGTGTGTGTGTGTTTATGTGTTGTCGGTGTGTGTGTGTGTGTGTTGTCGGTGTGTGTGTGTGTGTTGTCGGTGTGTGTGTGTGTTGTCGGTGTGTGTGTGTGTGTTGTCGGTGTGTGTGTGTTGTCGGTGTGTGTGTGTGTGTGTGTTGTCGGTGTGTGTGTGTGTGTGTTGTCGGTGTGTGTGTGTGTGTGTGTGTTGTCAGTGTGTGTGTGTGTGTGTGTTGTCGGTGTGTGTGTGTGTGTGTGTGTGTTGTCGGTGTGTGTGTGTGTGTGTGTTTTCGGTGTGTGTGTGTGTGTGTTGTCGGTGTGTGTGTGTGTGTGTGTTGTCAGTGTGTGTGTGTGTTGTCGGTGTGTGTGTGTGTGTGTGTGTGTGTGTGTGTGTTGTCGGTGTGTGTGTGTGTGTGTTGTCGGTGTGTGTGTGTGTGTGTGTTGTCAGTGTGTGTGTGTGTGTGTTGTCGGTGTGTCTGTGTGTGTGTTGTTGGTGTGTGTGTGTGTGTGTTGCTGGTGTTTGTGTGTGTGTGTGTTGTCGATGTGTGTGTGTGTGTGTTGTCGGTGTGTGTGTGTGTGTGTGTGTGTGTGTGTGTGTGTTGTCGGTGTGTGTGTGTGTGTGTGTTGTCGGTGTGTGTGTGTGTGTTGTGTGTGTGTGTGTGTTGTCGGTGTGTGTGTGTGTGTTGTCGGTGTGTGTGTGTGTGTTGTCGGTGTGTGTGTGTGTGTGTTGTCGGTGTGTGTGTGTGTGTGTTGTGTGTGTGTGTGTTGTTTGTGTGTGTGTGTGTTGTCGGTGTGTGTGTGTGTGTGTTGTCGGTGTGTGTGTGTGTGTGTGTGTGTGTGTGTGTGTGTGTGTGTGTGTGTGTGTGTTGTCGGTGTGTGTGTGTGTGTGTGTTGTCGGTGTGTGTGTGTGTGTTGCCGGTGTGTGTGTGTGTGTTGTCGGTGTGTGTGTGTGTTGTCAGTGTGTGTGTGTGTGTGTTGTCGGTGTGTGTGTGTGTGTGTGTTGTCGGTGTGTGTGTGTGTGTTGTCGGTGTGTGTGTGTGTGTGTTGTCGGTGTGTTGTCGGTGTGTGTGTGTGTGTTGTCGGTGTGTGTGTGTGTGTGTTGTCGGTGTGTGTGTGTGTTTATGTGTTGTCGGTGTGTGTGTGTGTGTGTTGTCGGTGTGTGTGTGTGTTTATGTGTTGTCGGTGTGTGTGTGTGTGTGTTGTCGGTGTGTGTGTGTGTGTTGTCGGTGTGTGTGTGTGTGTGTGTTGTCGGTGTGTGTGTGTGTGTTGTCGGTGTGTGTGTGTGTTGTCGGTGTGTGTGTGTGTTGTCGGTGTGTGTGTGTGTGTGTGTGTGTGTTGTCGGTGTGTGTGTGTGTGTTGTCGGTGTGTGTGTGTGTTGTCGGTGTGTGTGTGTGTGTGTTGTCGGTGTGTGTGTGTTTATGTGTTGTCGGTGTGTGTGTGTGTGTTGTCGGTGTGTGTGTGTGTGTGTGTTGTCGGTGTGTGTGTGTGTTGTCAGTGTGTGTGTGTGTGTTGTCGGTGTGTGTGTGTTGTCGGTGTGTGTGTGTTGTCGGTGTGTGTGTGTGTGTGTGTTGTCGGTGTGTGTGTGTGTGTGTTGTCGGTGTGTGTGTGTGTGTGTGTTGTCAGTGTGTGTGTGTGTGTGTGTTGTCGGTGTGTGTGTGTGTGTGTTTGTGTTGTCGGTGTGTGTGTGTGTGTGTTTTCGGTGTGTGTGTGTGTGTGTTGTCGGTGTGTGTGTGTGTGTGTGTTGTCGGTGTGTGTGTGTGTTGTCGGTGTGTGTGTGTGTGTGTGTGTGTGTGTGTGTGTGTTGTCGGTGTGTGTGTGTGTGTGTTGTCGGTGTGTGTGTGTGTGTGTTGTCAGTGTGTGTGTGTGTGTGTGTTGTCGGTGTGTCTGTGTGTGTGTTGTTGGTGTGTGTGTGTGTGTGTGTTGTCGGTGTGTGTGTGTTGTCGGTGTGTGTGTGTGTGTGTTGTCGGTGTGTGTGTGTGTTGTCTGTGTGTGTGTGTGTGTTGTCGGTGTGTGTGTGTTTATGTGTTGTCGGTGTGTGTGTGTGTGTTGTCGGTGTGTGTGTGTGTGTTGTAGGTGTGTGTGTGTGTGTTGTCGGTGTGTGTGTGTGTTGTCGGTGTGTGTGTGTGTGTGTGTGTGTGTGTGTGTGTGTGTGTGTGTGTGTGTGTGTTGTCGGTGTGTGTGTGTGTTGTCGGTGTGTATGTGTGTGTGTGTTGTCGGTGTGTGTGTGTGTGTGTTGTGTGTGTGTGTGTTGTTTGTGTGTGTGTGTGTGTTGTCGGTGTGTGTGTGTGTGTTGTCGGTGTGTGTGTGTGTGTGTGTGTGTGTATGTGTGTGTGTGTGTGTGTGTGTGTGTGTGTGTGTGTGTTGTCGGTGTGTGTGTGTGTGTGTGTGTTGTCGGTGTGTGTGTGTGTGTTGCCGGTGTGTGTGTGTGTGTGTGTTGTCGGTGTGTGTGTGTGTGTTGTCGGTGTGTGTGTGTGTGTGTTGTCGGTGTGTTGTCGGTGTGTGTGTGTGTGTTGTCGGTGTGTGTGTGTGTGTGTTGTCGGTGTGTGTGTGTGTTTATGTGTTGTCGGTGTGTGTGTGTGTGTGTGTTGTCGGTGTGTGTGTGTGTTTATGTGTTGTCGGTGTGTGTGTGTGTGTGTGTTGTCGGTGTGTGTGTGTGTGTTGTCGGTGTGTGTGTGTGTGTGTTGTCGGTGTGTTGTCGGTGTGTGTGTGTGTGTTGTCGGTGTGTGTGTGTGTGTGTTGTCGGTGTGTGTGTGTGTTTATGTGTTGTCGGTGTGTGTGTGTGTGTGTGTTGTCGGTGTGTGTGTGTGTTTATGTGTTGTCGGTGTGTGTGTGTGTGTGTTGTCGGTGTGTGTGTGTGTGTGTGTTGTCGGTGTGTGTGTGTGTGTGTGTTGTCGGTGTGTGTGTGTGTGTTGTCGGTGTGTGTGTGTGTTGTCGATGTGTGTGTGTGTTGTCGGTGTGTGTGTGTGTGTGTGTTGTCGGTGTGTGTGTGTGTGTTGTCGGTGTGTGTGTGTGTTGTCGGTGTGTGTGTGTGTGTGTGTTGTCAGTGTGTGTGTGTTTATGTGTTGTCAGTGTGTGTGTGTGTGTTGTCGGTGTGTGTGTGTGTGTGTGTTGTCGGTGTGTGTGTGTGTGTGTTGTCAGTGTGTGTGTGTGTGTGTTGTCGGTGTGTGTGTGTTTATGTGTTGTCGGTGTGTGTGTGTGTGTGTTGTCGGTGTGTGTGTGTGTGTGTGTTGTCGGTGTGTGTGTGTGTTGTCGGTGTGTGTGTGTTGTCGGTGTGTGTGTGTTGTCGGTGTGTGTGTGTGTGTGTTGTCGGTGTGTGTGTGTGTGTTGTCGGTGTGTGTGTGTGTGTGTTGTCGGTGTGTGTGTGTGTGTGTTGTCGGTGTGTGTGTGTGTGTGTGTGTTGTCGGTGTGTGTGTGTGTTGTGTGTGTGTGTGTTGTTTGTGTGTGTGTGTGTTGTCGGTGTGTGTGTGTGTGTTGTCGGTGTGTGTGTGTGTGTGTGTGTGTGTATGTGTGTGTGTGTGTGTGTGTGTGTGTGTGTGTGTGTTGTCGGTGTGTGTGTGTGTGTGTGTTGTCGGTGTGTGTGTGTGTGTTGCCGGTGTGTGTGTGTGTGTTGTCGGTGTGTGTGTGTGTTGTCGGTGTGTGTGTGTGTTGTCGGTGTGTGTGTGTGTGTGTGTTGTCGGTGTGTGTGTGTGTGTTGTCGGTGTGTGTGTGTGTGTGTTGTCGGTGTGTTGTCGGTGTGTGTGTGTGTGTTGTCGGTGTGTGTGTGTGTGTGTTGTCGGTGTGTGTGTGTGTTTATGTGTTGTCGGTGTGTGTGTGTGTGTGTTGTCGGTGTGTGTGTGTGTTTATGTGTTGTCGGTGTGTGTGTGTGTGTTGTCGGTGTGTGTGTGTGTGTTGTCGGTGTGTGTGTGTGTGTGTGTTGTCGGTGTGTGTGTGTGTGTTGTCGGTGTGTGTGTGTGTTGTCGGTGTGTGTGTGTGTTGTCGGTGTGTGTGTGTGTGTGTGTTGTCGGTGTGTGTGTGTGTGTTGTCGGTGTGTGTGTGTGTTGTCGGTGTGTGTGTGTGTGTGTTGTCGGTGTGTGTGTGTTATGTGTTGTCGGTGTGTGTGTGTGTGTGTTGTCGGTGTGTGTGTGTGTGTGTGTTGTCGGTGTGTGTGTGTGTTGTCGGTGTGTGTGTGTGTGTTGTCGGTGTGTGTGTGTTGTCGGTGTGTGTGTGTGTGTGTGTTGTCGGTGTGTGTGTGTGTGTGTTGTCGGTGTGTGTGTGTGTGTGTGTTGTCAGTGTGTGTGTGTGTGTGTGTTGTCGGTGTGTGTGTGTGTGTGTTTGTGTTGTCGGTGTGTGTGTGTGTGTGTTTTCGGTGTGTGTGTGTGTGTGTTGTCGGTGTGTGTGTGTGTGTGTGTTGTCGGTGTGTGTGTGTGTTGTCGGTGTGTGTGTGTGTGTGTGTGTGTGTGTGTGTGTGTTGTCGGTGTGTGTGTGTGTGTGTTGTCGGTGTGTGTGTGTGTGTGTTGTCAGTGTGTGTGTGTGTGTGTGTTGTCGGTGTGTCTGTGTGTGTGTTGTTGGTGTGTGTGTGTGTGTGTGTTGTCGGTGTGTGTGTGTTGTCGGTGTGTGTGTGTGTGTGTTGTCGGTGTGTGTGTGTGTTGTCTGTGTGTGTGTGTGTGTTGTCGGTGTGTGTGTGTTTATGTGTTATCGGTGTGTGTGTGTGTGTTGTCGGTGTGTGTGTGTGTGTTGTAGGTGTGTGTGTGTTGTCGGTGTGTGTGTGTGTTGTCGGTGTGTGTGTGTGTGTGTGTGTGTGTGTGTGTGTGTGTGTGTGTGTGTGTGTTGTCGGTGTGTGTGTGTGTTGTCGGTGTGTATGTGTGTGTGTGTTTTCGGTGTGTGTGTGTGTGTGTTGTGTGTGTGTGTGTTGTTTGTGTGTGTGTGTGTTGTCGGTGTGTGTGTGTGTGTTGTCGGTGTGTGTGTGTGTGTGTGTGTGTGTATGTGTGTGTGTGTGTGTGTGTGTGTGTGTGTGTGTGTGTGTTGTCGGTGTGTGTGTGTGTGTGTGTTGTCGGTGTGTGTGTGTGTGTTGCCGCTGTGTGTGTGTGTGTTGTCGGTGTGTGTGTGTGTTGTCGGTGTGTGTGTGTGTGTGTGTTGTCGGTGTGTGTGTGTGTGTGTGTTGTCGGTGTATGTGTGTGTGTTGTCGGTGTGTGTGTGTGTGTGTTGTCGGTGTGTTGTCGGTGTGTGTGTGTGTGTTGTCGGTGTGTGTGTGTGTGTGTTGTCGGTGTGTGTGTGTGTTTATGTGTTGTCGGTGTGTGTGTGTGTGTTGTCGGTGTGTGTGTGTGTGTTGTCGGTGTGTGTGTGTGTGTGTGTTGTCGGTGTGTGTGTGTGTGTGTTGTCGGTGTGTGTGTGTGTTGTCGATGTGTGTGTGTGTTGTCGGTGTGTGTGTGTGTGTGTGTGTGTTGTCGGTGTGTGTGTGTGTGTTGTCGGTGTGTGTGTGTGTTGTCGGTGTGTGTGTGTGTGTGTGTTGTCAGTGTGTGTGTGTTCATGTGTTGTCGGTGTGTGTGTGTGTGTGTTGTCGGTGTGTGTGTGTGTGTTGTCGGTGTGTGTGTGTGTTGTCGGTGTGTGTGTGTGTGTTGTCGGTGTGTGTGTGTTGTCGGTGTGTGTGTGTGTGTGTGTTGTCGGTGTGTGTGTGTGTGTGTTGTCGGTGTGTGTGTGTGTGTGTGTTGTCAGTGTGTGTGTGTGTGTGTGTTGTCGGTGTGTGTGTGTGTGTGTGTGTGTTGTCGGTGTGTGTGTGTGTGTGTGTGTTTTCGGTGTGTGTGTGTGTGTGTTGTCGGTGTGTGTGTGTGTGTGTGTTGTCGGTGTGTGTGTGTGTTGTCGGTGTGTGTGTGTGTGTGTGTGTGTGTGTGTGTGTTGTCGGTGTGTGTGTGTGTGTGTTGTCGGTGTGTGTGTGTGTGTGTGTTGTCAGTGTGTGTGTGTGTGTGTGTTGTCGGTGTGTCTGTGTGTGTGTTGTTGGTGTGTGTGTGTGTGTGTGTTGTCGGTGTGTGTGTGTTGTCGGTGTGTGTGTGTGTTTATGTGTTGTCGGTGTGTGTGTGTGTGTGTTGTCGGTGTGTGTGTGTGTGTTGTCGGTGTGTGTGTGTGTGTGTGTTGTCGGTGTGTGTGTGTGTGTTGTCGGTGTGTGTGTGTGTTGTCGGTGTGTGTGTGTGTTGTCGGTGTGTGTGTGTGTGTGTGTTGTCGGTGTGTGTGTGTGTGTTGTCGGTGTGTGTGTGTGTTGTGTGTGTGTGTGTGTGTGTGTTGTCGGTGTGTGTGTGTTTATGTGTTGTCGGTGTGTGTGTGTGTGTGTTGTCGGTGTGTGTGTGTGTGTGTGTTGTCGGTGTGTGTGTGTGTTGTCGGTGTGTGTGTGTGTGTGTTGTCGGTGTGTGTGTGTGTGTGTGTTGTCAGTGTGTGTGTGTGTGTGTGTTGTCGGTGTGTGTGTGTGTGTGTGTGTGTGTTGTCGGTGTGTGTGTGTGTGTGTGTTTTCGGTGTGTGTGTGTGTGTGTTGTCGGTGTGTGTGTGTGTGTGTGTGTGTTGTCGGTGTGTGTGTGTGTTGTCGGTGTGTGTGTGTGTGTGTGTGTGTGTGTGTGTGTGTGTTGTCGGTGTGTGTGTGTGTGTGTTGTCGGTGTGTGTGTGTGTTGTCGGTGTGTGTGTGTGTGTGTTGTCGGTGTGTGTGTGTGTGTGTTGTCAGTGTGTGTGTGTGTGTGTTGTCGGTGTGTGTGTGTTTATGTGTTGTCGGTGTGTGTGTGTGTTGTCGGTGTGTGTGTGTGTGTTGTCGGTGTGTGTGTGTGTTGTCGGTGTGTGTGTGTGTGTTGTCGGTGTGTGTTGTCGGTGTGTGTGTGTGTGTGTGTTGTCGGTGTGTGTGTGTGTGTGTTGTCGGTGTGTGTGTGTGTGTTGTCAGTGTGTGTGTGTGTGTGTGTTGTCGGTGTGTGTGTGTGTGTGTTGTCGGTGTGTGTGTGTGTGTGTTTTCGGTGTGTGTGTGTGTGTTGTCGGTGTGTGTGTGTGTGTGTGTTGTCGGTGTGTGTGTGTGTTGTCGGTGTGTGTGTGTGTGTGTGTGTGTGTGTGTGTGTTGTCGGTGTGTGTGTGTGTGTGTTGTCGGTGTGTGTGTGTGTGTGTTGTCAGTGTGTGTGTGTGTGTGTGTGTTGTCGGTGTGTGTGTGTGTGTGTTGTTGGTGTGTGTGTGTGTGTGTGTGTTGTCGGTGTGTGTGTGTTGTCGGTGTGTGTGTGTGTGTGTGTTGTCGGTGTGTGTGTGTGTGTGTGTTGTCTGTGTGTGTGTGTGTGTTGTCGGTGTGTGTGTGTGTGTGTTGTCGGTGTGTGTGTGTGTGTTGTCGGTGTGTGTGTGTGTGTGTTGTCGGTGTGTGTGTGTGTTGTCGGTGTGTGTGTGTGTGTGTGTGTGTGTGTGTTGTCGGTGTGTGTGTGTGTTGTCGGTGTGTATGTGTGTGTGTGTTGTCGGTGTGTGTGTGTGTGTGTTGTCGGTGTGTGTGTGTGTGTTGTCAGTGTGTGTGTGTGTGTGTTGTCGGTGTGTGTGTGTGTGTGTTGTCGGTGTGTGTGTGTGTTGTGTGTGTGTGTGTTGTCGGTGTGTGTGTTGTCTGAGTGTGTGTGTGTGTGTGTTGTCGGTGTGTGTGTGTTGTCGGTGTGTGTGTGTGTGTGTGTTGTCGGTGTGTGTGTGTGTGTGTGTGTGTGTTGTCGGTGTGTGTGTGTGTGTGTGTTGTCGGTGTGTGTGTGTGTGTGTTGTCAGTGTGTCTGTGTGTGTGTGTTGTCGGTGTGTGTGTGTGTGTTGTCGGTGTGTGTGTGTGTGTGTTGTCGGTGTGTGTGTGTTGTGGGTGTGTGTGTGTGTGTGTTGTCTGTGTGTGTGTGTGTGTTGCTGGTGTTTGTGTGTGTGTGTGTGTTGTCGATGTGTGTGTGTGTGTGTGTGTGTGTTGTCGGTGTGTGTGTGTGTTGTCGGTGTGTGTGTGTGTTGTCGGTGTGTGTGTGTGTGTGTGTTGTCGGTGTGTGTGTGTGTGTTGTCAGTGTGTGTGTGTGTGTGTTGTCGGTGTGTGTGTGTTTATGTGTTGTCGGTGTGTGTGTGTGTGTGTTGTCGGTGTGTGTGTGTGTGTGTGTTGTCGGTGTGTGTGTGTGTTGTCGGTGTGTGTGTGTGTGTTGTCGGTGTGTGTGTGTTGTCGGTGTGTGTGTGTGTGTGTGTTGTCGGTGTGTGTGTGTGTGTGTTGTCGGTGTGTGTGTGTGTGTGTGTTGTCGGTGTGTGTGTGTGTGTGTTGTCGGTGTGTGTGTGTGTGTGTTGTCGGTGTGTGTGTGTGTGTGTTGTCGGTGTGTGTGTGTGTTGTGTGTGTGTGTGTTGTCGGTGTGTGTGTTGTCTGAGTGTGTGTGTGTGTGTGTTGTCGGTGTGTGTGTGTTGTCTGTGTGTGTGTGTGTGTGTGTTGTCGGTGTGTGTGTGTGTGTGTGTGTGTGTTGTCGGTGTGTGTGTGTGTGTGTGTGTTGTCGGTGTGTGTGTGTGTGTGTTGTCAGTGTGTCTGTGTGTGTGTGTTGTCGGTGTGTGTGTGTGTGTGTTGTCGGTGTGTGTGTGTGTGTGTTGTCGGTGTGTGTGTGTTGTGGGTGTGTGTGTGTGTGTGTTGTCTGTGTGTGTGTGTGTGTTGCTGGTGTTTGTGTGTGTGTTGTCGGTGTGTGTGTGTGTGTGTTGTCGGTGTGTGTGTGTGTGTGTTTTCGGTGTGTGTGTGTGTGTTGTCGGTGTGTGTGTGTGTGTGTGTTGTCGGTGTGTGTGTGTGTGTGGTCGGTGTGTGTGTGTGTGTGTGTGTGTGTGTGTGTGTTGTCGGTGTGTGTGTGTGTGTGTTGTCGTGTGTGTGTGTGTGTGTTGTCAGTGTGTGTGTGTGTGTGTGTGTTGTCGGTGTGTGTGTGTGTGTGTTGTTGGTGTGTGTGTGTGTGTGTGTGTTGTCGGTGTGTGTGTGTTGTCGGTGTGTGTGTGTGTGTGTGTTGTCGGTGTGTGTGTGTGTGTGTGTTGTCTGTGTGTGTGTGTGTGTTGTCGGTGTGTGTGTGTGTGTGTTGTCGGTGTGTGTGTGTGTGTTGTCGGTGTGTGTGTGTGTGTGTTGTCGGTGTGTGTGTGTGTTGTCGGTGTGTGTGTGTGTGTGTGTGTGTGTGTGTTGTCGGTGTGTGTGTGTGTTGTCGGTGTGTATGTGTGTGTGTGTTGTCGGTGTGTGTGTGTGTGTGTTGTCGGTGTGTGTGTGTGTGTTGTCAGTGTGTGTGTGTGTGTGTTGTCGGTGTGTGTGTGTGTGTGTTGTCGGTGTGTGTGTGTGTTGTGTGTGTGTGTGTTGTCGGTGTGTGTGTTGTCTGAGTGTGTGTGTGTGTGTGTTGTCGGTGTGTGTGTGTTGTCGGTGTGTGTGTGTGTGTGTGTTGTCGGTGTGTGTGTGTGTGTGTGTGTGTGTTGTCGGTGTGTGTGTGTGTGTGTGTTGTCGGTGTGTGTGTGTGTGTGTTGTCAGTGTGTCTGTGTGTGTGTGTTGTCGGTGTGTGTGTGTGTGTGTTGTCGGTGTGTGTGTGTGTGTGTTGTCGGTGTGTGTGTGTTGTGGGTGTGTGTGTGTGTGTGTTGTCTGTGTGTGTGTGTGTGTTGCTGGTGTTTGTGTGTGTGTGTGTGTTGTCGATGTGTGTGTGTGTGTGTGTGTGTGTGTGTGTGTGTGTGTGTTGTCGGTGTGTGTGTGTGTTGTCGGTGTGTGTGTGTGTTGTCGGTGTGTGTGTGTGTGTGTGTTGTCGGTGTGTGTGTGTGTGTTGTCAGTGTGTGTGTGTGTGTGTTGTCGGTGTGTGTGTGTTTATGTGTTGTCGGTGTGTGTGTGTGTGTGTTGTCGGTGTGTGTGTGTGTGTGTGTTGTCGGTGTGTGTGTGTGTTGTCGGTGTGTGTGTGTGTGTTGTCGGTGTGTGTGTGTTGTCGGTGTGTGTGTGTGTGTGTGTTGTCGGTGTGTGTGTGTGTGTGTTGTCGGTGTGTGTGTGTGTGTGTGTTGTCGGTGTGTGTGTGTGTGTGTTGTCGGTGTGTGTGTGTGTGTGTTGTCGGTGTGTGTGTGTGTGTGTTGTCGGTGTGTGTGTGTGTTGTGTGTGTGTGTGTTGTCGGTGTGTGTGTTGTCTGAGTGTGTGTGTGTGTGTGGGTGTCGGTGTGTGTGTGTTGTCTGTGTGTGTGTGTGTGTGTGTTGTCGGTGTGTGTGTGTGTGTGTGTGTGTGTTGTCGGTGTGTGTGTGTGTGTGTGTGTTGTCGGTGTGTGTGTGTGTGTGTTGTCAGTGTGTCTGTGTGTGTGTGTTGTCGGTGTGTGTGTGTGTGTGTTGTCGGTGTGTGTGTGTGTGTGTTGTCGGTGTGTGTGTGTTGTGGGTGTGTGTGTGTGTGTGTTGTCTGTGTGTGTGTGTGTGTTGCTGGTGTTTGTGTGTGTGTGTGTGTTGTCGATGTGTGTGTGTGTGTGTTGTCGGTGTGTGTGTGTGTGTGTGTGTGTGTGTGTGTGTTGTCGGTGTGTGTGTGTGTTGTCGGTGTGTGTGTGTTATGTCGGTGTGTGTGTGTGTGTGTGTTGTCGGTGTGTGTGTGTGTGTTGTCAGTGTGTGTGTGTGTGTGTTGTCGGTGTGTGTGTGTTGTCGGTGTGTGTGTGTGTGTTGTCGGTGTGTGTGTGTGTGTGTTGTCGGTGTGTGTGTGTGTGTGTTGTCGGTGTGTGTGTGTGTGTGTTGTCGGTGTGTGTGTGTGTGTGTTGTCGGTGTGTGTGTGTGTGTGTTGTGTGTGTGTGTGTTGTTTGTGTGTGTGTGTGTTGTCGGTGTGTGTGTGTGTTGTCGGTGTGTGTGTGTGTGTTGTCGGTGTGTGTGTGTGTGTGTTGTCGGTGTGTGTGTGTGTTGTCGGTGTGTGTGTGTGTGTGTGTGTGTGTGTGTGTGTGTTGTCGGTGTGTGTGTGTGTTGTCGGTGTGTATGTGTGTGTGTGTTGTCGGTGTGTGTGTGTGTGTGTTGTCGGTGTGTGTGTGTGTGTTGTCAGTGTGTGTGTGTGTGTGTTGTCGGTGTGTGTGTGTGTGTGTTGTCGGTGTGTGTGTGTGTTGTGGGTGTGTGTGTGTTGTCGGTGTGTGTGTGTGTGTTGTCGGTGTGTGTGTGTGTTGTGTGTGTGTGTGTTGTCGGTGTGTGTGTTG